>NC_053026.1:281549673-281566870 GCF_003073215.2 Triticum urartu
TACGAGTAAAGTGACTTGCTGGTAACAAGATTGAACGAGGTATTGGGATACCGACGATCGAGACTCGGGCAAGTAACGTACCGATTGACAAAGGGAATTGTATACGGGATTGATTGAATCCTCGACATCGTGGTTCATCCAATGAGATCATCGAGGAGCATGTGGGAGCCAACATGGGTATCCATATCCCACTGTAGGTTATTAACCGGAGAGTCGTCTCGATCATGTCTGCGTGTCTCCCGAACCCGTAGGGTCTACACACTTAAGGTTCGGTGACGCTAGGGTTGTTGAGATATTAGTATGCGGTAACCCGAAAGTTGTTCGGAGTCCCAGATGAGATCCCGGACGTCACGAGGAGTTCTGGAATGGTCCGGAGGTGAAGATTTATATATAGGAAGTCAAGTTTCGGGGGTAATCGGTATTGTATGGGACCACCGGAAGGGTCCCGGGGGTCCACCGGGTGGGGCCACCTATCCCGGAGGGCCCCATGGGCTGAAGTGGGAGGGGAGCCAGCCCCTAGTGGGCTGGTGCGCCCCCTTGGGCCTCCCCCTGCGCCTAGGGTTGGAAACCCTAGGGGTAGGGGGCGCCCCACTTGGCTTGGGGGGCAAGTCCCCCCCCCTGCCCCCCCTTGGAGATCCATCTCCTAGGGCCGGCGCCCCCTAGGGGTCCTATAGATAGTGGGGGGGGGGAGGGAGGGCAGCCGCACCCTAGCCCCTGGTGCCTCCCTCTCCCTCCCGTGACACCTCTCCCTCTCGCTGAGCTTGGCGAAACCCTGCCGAGATCACCGCTGTTTCCACCACCACGCCGTCGTGCTGCTGGATCTCCATCAACCTCTCCTCCCCCCTTGCTAGATCAAGTTGGAGGAGACGTCTTCCCAACCGTACGTGTGTTAAACATGGGCGTCGATACTGTCAATTTACTTGCCGTTACTAGTCTTATCTTGATTCGGCAGCATCGTGGGATGAAGCGGCGCAGACTGACCTTACACGTACGCTTACGTGAGACTGGTTCCACCGACTGACATGCACTAGTTGCATAAGGTGGCTAGCGGGTGTCTGTGTCTCCCACTTTAGTCGGATCGGATTCGATGAAAAGGGTCCTTATGAAGGGTAAATAGAAATTGGCATATCACGTTGTGGTTTTGGCGTAGGTAAGAAACGTTCTTGCTAGAAACCTATAGCAGCCACGTAAAAGCTTGCAACAACAATTAGAGGACGTCTAACTTGTTTTTGCAGCATGTGTCGTGTGATGTGATATGGCCAAAAGGATGTGATGAATGATATATGTGATGTATGAGATTGATCATGTTCTTGTAATAGGAATCACGACTTGCATGTCGATGAGTATGACAACCGGCAGGAGCCATAGGAGTTGTCTTAATTTATTTATGACCTGCGTGTCAACATAAACGTCATGTAATTACTTTACTTTATTGCTAAAGCGTTAGCCATAGTAGTAGAAGTAATAGATGACAAGACAACTTCAAGAAGACACGATGATGGAGATCATGATAATGGAGATCATGGTGTCATGCCGGTGTCAACGATGATCATGGAGCCCCGAAGATGGAGATCAAAAGGAGCAAATGATATTGGCCATATCATGTCACTATTTGATTGCATGTGATGTTTATCATGTTTTACATCTTATTTGCTTAGAACGACGGTAGCTTAAATAAGATGATCCCTCGTAATAATTTCAAGAAAGTGTTCCCCCTAACTGTGCACCGTTGCGAAGGTTCGTTGTTTCGAAGCACCACGTGATGATCGGGTGTGATAGATTCTAACGTTCGAATACAACGCGTGTAAGCAAGATTTACACACGCAATACACTTAGGTTGAATTGACAAGCCTAGCATGTACAAACATGGCCTCGGAACACGGAAGACCGAAAGGTCGAGCATGAGTCGTATAGAAGATACGATCAACATGAAGATGTTCACCGATGTTGACTAGTCCGTCTCACGTGATGATCGGACACGGCCTAGTTGACTCGGATCATGTTTCACTTAGATGACTAGAGGGATGTCTATCTGAGTGGGAGTTCATTGAATAATTTGATTAGATGAACTTAATTATCGTGAACTTAGTCTAAAATCTTTACATTATGTCTTGTAGATCAAATGGCCCATGCTAATGTTGCCCTCAACTTCAACGCGTTCCTAGAGAAAACCAAGCTGAAAGATGATGGCAACAACTATACGGACTGGGTCCGGAACCTGAGGATCATCCTCATAGCTGCCAAGAAAGATTATGTCCTAGAAGCACCGCTAGGTGACGCTCCCATCCCAGAAAACCAAGACGTTATGAACGCTTGGCAGTCACGTGCTGATGATTACTCCCTCATTCAGTGCGGCATGCTTTACAACTTAGAACTAGGGCTCCAAAAGCGTTTTGAGCAACACGGAGCATATGAGATGTTCGAAGAGCTGAAAATGGTTTTCCAAGCTCATGCCCGGGTCGAGAGATATGAAGTCTCCGACAAATTCTTCAGTTGTAAGATTGGGGAAAATAGTTCTATTAGTGAGCACATACTCAAAATGTCTGGGTTGCATAACCGCTTGACTCAGCTGGGAGTTAATCTCCTGGATGACGTGGTCATTGACAGAATCCTTCAGTCGCTTCCACCGAGCTACAAGAGCTTTGTGATGAACTTCAATATGCAGGGGATGGAAAAGACCATTCCTGAGGTATATTTAATGCTGAAATCAGCGGAGGTGGAGATCAAAAAGGAACATCAAGTGTTGATGGTGAATAAAACCACTAAGTTTAAGAAAGGCAAGGGTAAGAAGAACTTCAAGAGGGACGACAAGGGGTTGCCGCGCCTGGTAAGCAAGCTGCCGGGAAGAAGCCAAAGAATGGACCCAAGCCCGAGACTGAGTGTTTTTATTGCAAGGGAAGTGGTCACTGGAAGCGGAACTGCCCCAAATACTTAGCGAACAAGAAGGCCGACAACACTAAAGGTATATGTGATATACATGTAATTGATGTGTACCTTACCAGTACTCGTAGTAGCTCCTGGGTATTTGATACCGGTGCGGTTGCTCACATTTGTAACTCAAAGCAGGAGCTGCGGAATAAGCGGAGACTGGCGAAGGACGAGGTGACGATGCACGTCGGGAATGGTTCCAAGGTAGATGTGATCGCCGTCAGCACGCTACCTCTACATTTACCTACGGGATTAGTTTTAAACCTCAATAATTGTTATTTAGTGCCAGCTTTGAGCATGAACATTGTATCAGGATCTTGTTTAATTCAAGACAGCTACTCATTTAAATCCGAGAATAATGGTTGTTCTATTTATATGAGAGATAAGTTTTATGGACATGCTCCGCTGGTGAATGGTTTATTCTTAATGAATCTCGAGCGTAATGTTACACATATTCATAGTGTGAATACCAAAAGATGTAAGGTTGATAATTCTAGTCCCACATACTTGTGGCACTGCCGCCTTGGTCACATAGGTGTCAAACGCATGAAGAAGCTCCATGCAGATGGACTTTTGGAGTCTCTTGATTACAAATCATTTGACACGTGTGAACCATGCCTCATGGGTAAAATGACGAAGACTCCGTTCTCAGGAACAATGGAGAGAGCAACCAACTTATTGGAAATCATACATACTGATGTGTGCGGTCCAATGAGTGTTGAGGCTCGCGGTGGCTATCGTTATGTTCTCACCCTCACTGATGACTTGAGTAGATATGGCTATGTCTACTTAATGAAACACAAGTCTGAGATCTTTGAAAAGTTCAAGGAATTTCAGAGTGAGGTTGAGAATCAGCGTGACAGGAAAATGAAGTTCTTGCGATCAGATCGTGGGGGAGAATACTTGAGTCACGAATTTGGCACGCACTTAAGGAAATGTGGAATAGTTTCACAACTCACGCCGCCTGGAACACCTCAGCGTAATGGTGTGTCTGAACGTCGTAATCGCACTCTATTGGATATGGTGCGATCTATGATGTCTCTTACCGATCTACCGCTGTCATTTTGGGGCTATGCTTTAGAGACTACTGCATTCACTTTAAATAGGGCTCCGTCGAAATCCGTTGAGACGACACCGTATGAATTATGGTTCGGGAAGAAACCTAAGCTGTCATTTCTAAAAGTTTGGGGATGCGATGCTTATGTCAAGAAACTTCAATCTGAAAAGCTCGAACCCAAATCGGAAAATGCGTCTTCATAGGGTACCCTAAAGAAACTATTGGGTATACCTTCTACCTAAGATCCAAAGGCAAGATCTTTGTTGCCAAGAATGGATCCTTTCTAGAGAAAGAGTTTCTCTCGAAAGAAGTAAGTGGGAGGAAAGTAGAACTTGATGAAGTATTGCCTCTTGAACCGGAGAGTGGCGCAGCTCAAGAAAATGTTCTTGAGGTGCCTGCACCGACTAGAGAGGAAGTTAATGATGATGATCATGAAACTTCAGATTAAGTTGCTACTGAACTTCGTAGGTCCACAAGGACACGTTCCGCACCAGAGTGGTACGGCAACCTTGTCCTGGAAATCATGTTGTTAGACAACGGTGAACCTTCGAACTATGAGGAAACAACGGCGGGCCCAGATTCCGACAAATGGCTGGAAGCCATGAAATCCGAGATAGGATCCATGTATGAAAACGAAGTATGGACTTTGACTGACTTGCCTATTGATCGGCGAGCCATAGAAAATAAATGGATCTTTAAGAAGAAGACAGACGCGGATGGTAATGTAACCATCTATAAAGCTCGGCTTGTCGCTAAGGGTTATCGACAAGTTCAAGGGGTTGACTACGATGAGACTTTCTCACCCGTAGCGAAGCTGAAGTCCGTACGAATCATGTTAGCAATTGCCGCATTCTATGATTATGAGATATGGCAAATGGACGTCAAAACGGCATTCCTTAATGGTTTCCTTAAGGAAGAATTGTATATGATGCAGCCGGAAGGTTTTGTCGATCCTAAGAATGCCGACAAGGTGTGCAAGCTCCAACGCTCGATTTATGGGCTGGTGCAAGCATCTCGGAGTTGCAACATTCGTTTTGATGAGATGATCAACGTGTTTGGGTTTACGCAGACTTATGGAGAAGCCTGCATTTACAAGAAAGTGAGTGGGAACTCTGTAGCATTTCTCATATTGTATGTGGATGACATACTGTTGATGGGAAATGATATAGAATTCTTGGAAAGCATAAAGGCCTACTTGAACACGTGTTTTTCAATGAAGGATCTTGGAGAAGCTGCTTACATATTAGGCATCAAGATCTATAGAGATAGATCGAGACGCCTCATTGGTCTTTCACAGAGTACGTACCTTGACAAGCTATTGAAGAAGTTCAATATGGATCAGTCAAAGAAGGGCTTCTTGCCTGTATTGCAAGGTACGAGATTGAGCACGGCTCAATGCCCGACCATGGCAGAAGATAGAGAAAAGATGAGTGTCGTCCCCTATGCCTCGGCCATAGGGTCTATCATGTATGCTATGCTGTGTACCAGACCTGATGTAAACCTTGCCATAAGTTTGGTAGGAAGGTACCAAAGTAATCCCGGCATGGAACGCTGGACAGTGGTCAAGAATATCTTGAAGTACCTGAAGAGGACTAAGGATATGTTTCTCGTTTATGGAGGTGACGAAGAGCTCGTCGTAAAGGGTTACGTAGATGCTAGCTTCGACACAGATCTGGATGACTCTAAGTCACAAACCGGATACGTGTATATTTGGAATGGTGGGGTAGTAAGCTGGTGCAGTTGCAAGCAAAGCGTTGTGGCGGGATCTACATGTGAAGCGGAGTACATGGCAGCCTCAGAGGCAGCACAAGAAGCAATCTGGGTGAAGGAGTTCATTACCGACCTAGGAGTCATTCCCAATGCGTCGGGCCCAATGACTCTCTTCTGTGACAACACTGGAGCTATTGCCCTTGCCAAGGAGCCCAGGTTTCATAGGAAGACCAGGCATATCAAGCATCGCTGCAATTCCATTCGTGAACGTGTTCAAAATGGAGACATAGAAATTTGTAAAGTACATACGGACCTGAATGTAGCAGATCCTTGACTAAACTTCTCCCTAGAGCAAAACATGATCAACACCAGAACTCCATGGGTGTTCGATTCATCACAATGTAACTAGACTATTGACTCTAGTGCAAGTGGGAGACTGTTGGAAATATGCCCTAGAGGCAATAATAAAATGGTTATTATTATATTTCCTTGTTCATGATAATTGTCTATTGTTCATGCTATAATTGTGTTATCTGGAAATCGTAATACATGTGTGAATACATAGACCACAACACGTCCCTAGTGAGCCTCTAGTTGACTAGCTCGTTGATCAAAAGATAGTCATGGTTTCCTGACTATGGACATTAGATGTCATTGATAATGGGATCACATCATTAGGAGAATGATGTGATGGACAAGACCCAATCCTAAGCATAGCTCAAAGATCGTGTAGTTCGTTTGCTATAGCTTTTCCGAATGTCAAGTATCATCTCCTTAGACCATGAGATTGTGCAACTCCCAGATACCGTAGGAGTGCTTTGGGTGTGCCAAACGTCAGAACGTAACTGGGTGACTATAAAGGTGCACTACGGGTATCTACAAAAGTGTCTGTTGGGTTGGCACGAATTGAGACTGGGATTTGTCACTCCGTATGACAGAGAGGTATCTCTGGGCCCACTCAGTAATGCATCATCATAATGAGCTCAATGTGACCAAGTGGTTGATCACGGGATCATGCATTGCGGTACGAGTAAAGTGAATTGCTGGTAATGAGATTGAACGAGGTATTGGGATACCGACGATCGAGTCTCGGGCACGTAACGTACCGATTGACAAAGGGAATTGTATACGGGATTGATTGAATCCTCGACATCGTGGTTCATCCGATGAGATCATCGAGGAGCATGTGGGAGCCAACATGGGTATCCAGATCCCGCTGTTGGTTATTGACCGGAGAGTCGTCTTGGTCATGTCTGCGTGTCTCCCGAACCCGTAGGGTCTACACACTTAAGGTTCGGTGACGCTAGGGTTGTTGAGATATTAGTATGCGATAACCCGAAAGTTGTTCGGAGTCCCGAATGAGATCCCGGATGTCACGAGGAGTTCCGGAATGGTCCGGAGGTGATGATTTATATATAAGAAGTCAATTTTTGTCCATCGGGAAAGTTTCGGGGGTAATCGGTATTGTACCGGGACCACCGGAAGGGTCCCGGGGGTCCACCGGGTGGGGCCACCTATCCCGGAGGGCCCCATGGGCTGAAGTGGGAGGGGAACCAGCCCCTAGTGGGCTGGTGCGCCCCCCTTGGGCCTCCCCCTGCGCCTAGGGTTGGAAACCCTAGGGGTGGGGGCGCCCCACTTGGCTTGGGGGGCAAGTCACCCCCCTTACCCCCCCTTGGAGATCCCATCTCCTAGGGCCGGCGCCCCCCTAGGGGTCCTATATATAGTGGGGGGGGGGAGGGAGGGCAGCCGCACCCTAGCCCCCGGCGCCTCCCTCTCCCTCTCGCTGAGCTTGGCGAAGCCCTGCCGAGATCACCGCTGTTTACACCACCACGCCGTCGTGCTGCTGGATCTCCATCAACCTCTCCTTCCCCCTTGCTGGATCAAGTTGGAGGAGACGTCTTCCCAACCATACATGTGTTAAACGCGGAGGTGCCGTCCATTCGGCGCTAGGTCATCGGTGATTTGGATCACGACGAGTACGACTCCATCAACCCCGTTCTCTTGAACGCTTCCGCTCGCGATCTACAAGGGTATGTAGATGCACTCCCCTCTCCCTCGTTGCTAGATGACTCCATAGATTGATCTTGGTGATGCGTAGAAAATTTTAAAATTCTGCTACGTTCCCCAACAGTGGCATCATGAGCTAGGTCTATGCGTAGTTTCTATGCACGAGTAGAATACAAAGCAGTTGTGGGCGTCGATATTGTCAATTTACTTGCCGTTACTAGTCTTATCTTGATTCGGCGGCATCGTGGGATGAAGCGGCCCGGACCGACCTTACACGTACGCTTACGTGAGACTGGTTCCACCGACTGACATGCACTAGTTGCATAAGGTGGCTAGCGGGTGTCTGTGTTTCCCACTTTAGTCGGATCGGATTCGATGAAAATGGTCCTTATGAAGGGTAAATAGAAATTGGCATATCACGTTGTGGTTTTGGCGTAGGTAAGAAACGTTCTTGCTAGAAACCTATAGCAGCCACGTAAAAGCTTGCAACAACAATTAGAGGACGTTTAACTTGTTTTTGCAGCATGTGCCGTGTGATGTGATATGGCCAAAAGGATGTGATGAATGATATATGTGATGTATGAGATTGATCATGTTCTTGTAATAGGAATCACGACTTGCATGTCGATGAGTATGACAACCGGCAGGAGCCCTAGGAGTTGTCTTAATTTATGTATGACCTGCGTGTCAACATAAACGTCATGTAATTACTTTACTTTATTGCTAAAGAGTTAGCCATAGTAGTAGAAGTAATAGATGACGAGACAACTTCAAGAAGACACGATGATGGAGATCATGATGATGGAGATCATGGTGTCATGCCGGTGACAACGATGATCATGGAGCCCTGAAGATGGAGATCAAAAGGAGCAAATGATATGGCCACTATTTGATTGCATGTGATGTTTATCATGTTTTACATCTTATTTGCTTAGAACGACGGTAGCTTAAATAAGATGATCCCTCGTAATAATTTCAAGAAAGTGTTCCCCCTAACTATGCACCGTTGCGAAGGTTCGTTGTTTCGAAGCACCACGTGATGATCGGGTGTGATAGATTCTAACGTTCGAATACAATGGGTGTAAGCCAGATTTACACACGCAATACACTTAGGTTGACTTGACAAGCCTAGCATGTATAGACATGGCCTCGGAACACGGAAGACCGAAAGGTCGAGCATGAGTCATATAGAAGATACGATCAACATGAAGATGTTCACCGATGTTGACTAGTCCGTCTCACGTGATGATCGGACACGGCCTAGTTGACTCGGATCATGTTTCACTTAGATGACTAGAGGGATGTCTATTTGAGTGGGAGTTCATTGAATAATTTGATTAGATGAACTTAATTATTGTGAACTTAGTCTAAAATCTTTACATTATGTCTTGTAGATCAAATGGCCCACGCTAATGTTGAAGGAAATATGCCCTAGAGGCAATAATAAAGTTATTATTTATTTCCTTATAATCATGATAAATGTTTATTATTCATGCTAGAATTGTATTAACCGGAAACATAATACATGTGTGAATACATAGACAAACAAAGTGTCACTAGTATGCCTCTACTTGACTAGCTCGTTAATCAAAGATGGTTACGTTTCCTAACCATATGAACAATTGAGTGTTATTTGAATAACAAAGGTCACATCATTAGTTGAATGATCTGATTGACATGACCCATTCCATTAGCTTAGCACCCGATCGTTTAGTATGTTGCTATTGCTCTTCATGACTTACATGTTTCCTATGAACTAATTGAGATTATGCAACTCCCGTTTGCCGGAGAACCCACTTGGGTGCTACCAAACGTCACAACGTACTGGGTGATTATAAAGGAGCATTACAGGTGTCTCCAAAGGTAGATGTTGGGTTGGCGTATATCCGAGATTAGGATTTGTCACTCCCCGATTGTCGGAGAGGTATCTCTGGGCCCATCTCGGTAATACACATCACAGCCTTGCAAGCATATGCAACTAATAGTTAGTGGAGATGATGTATTACGGAACGAGTAAAGAGACTTGCGGTAACGAGATTGAACTAGGGTATTGGATACGACGATCGAATCTCGGGCAAGTAACATACCGATGACAAAGGAAACAACGTATGTTGTTATGCGGTCTAACTGATAAAGATCTTCGTAGAATATGTAGGAGCCAATATGGGCATCCAGGTCCCGCTATTGGTTATTGACCGAAGACGTGTCTCGGTCATGTCTACATTGTTCTCGAACCCGTAGGGTCCGCACGCTTAAGGTTACGATGACAGTTATATTATGAGTTTATGCATTTTGATGTACCGAAGGTTGTTCGGAGTCCCGGATGTGATCATGGACATGACGAGGAGTCTCGAAATGGTCGAGACGTAAAGATTGATATATTGGAAGCCTATGTTTGGATATCGGATGTGTTCCAGGTGAAATCGGGATTTTACCGGAATACCGGGAGGGTTACCGGAACCCCCCGGGAGCTATATGGGCCATAGTGGGCCTTGGTGGAAAAGAGAAGAGGCTGCCCTAGATGGGCTGTGCGCCTCCCCCTTCCCCTAGTCCTATTAGGACTAGGAGAGGTGGCCGGCCCCCTCCTCCTCTTTTCCCCCTCCGCGAATCCTATTTCGACTAGGATTGGGGGGGGGGAATCCTACTCCTAGAGGGAGTAGGACTCTCCTGCGCCCTCCTCCTTGGCCGGCCAGCCTCCCCACTCTACTCCTTTATATACGGAGGCAGGGGGCACCTCTAGACACACAAGTTGATCCACGTGATCTATTCCTTAGCCATGTGCGGTGCCCCCTGCCACCATATACCTCGATAATACTGTAGCGGAGTTTAGGCGAAGCCGTGCTGCTATAGTACATCAAGATCGTCACCACACCGTCGTGCTGACGGAACTCTTCCCCGACACTTTGCTGGATCGGAGTCCGGGGATCGTCATCGAGCTGAACGTGTGCTCGAACTCGGAGGTGCCGTAGTTTCGGTGCTTGATCGGTTGGATCGTGAAGACGTACGACTACTTCCTCTACGTCGTGTCATCGCTTCCGCAGTCGATCTGCGTTGGGTACGTAGACAACACTCTCCCCCTCGTTGCTATGCATCACATGATCTTGTGTGTGCGTAGGAAATTTTTTGAAATTACTACGAAACCCAACAGTGGCATCCGAGCCTAGGTTATTTATGTTGATGTTATATGCACGAGTAGAACACAAGTGAGTTGTGGACGATACAAGTCATACTGCCTACCAGCATGTCATACTTTGGTTCGGTGGTATTGTTGGACGAGACGACCCGGACCAACCTTACGCGTACTCTTACGCGAGACCGGTTCCCTCGACGTGCTTTGCACAGAGATGGCTTGCGGGCGACTGTCTCTCCAACTTTAGTTGAACCAAGTATGGCTACGCCCGGTCCTTGCGAAGGTTAAAACAGAGTCTATTTGACAAACTATCGTTGTGGTTTTGATGCGTAGGTGAGATTGGTTCTTACTTAAGCCCGTAGCAGCCACGTAAAACTTGCAACAACAAAGTAGAGGACGTCTAACTTGTTTTTGCAGGGCATGTTGTGATGTGATATGGTCAAGGCATGATGCTGAATTTTATTGTATGAGATGATCATGTTTTGTAACCGAGTTATCGGCAACTGGCAGGAGCCATATGGTTGTCGCTTTATTGTATGCAATGCAATCGCGATGTAATGCTTTACCTTATTACTAAACGGTAGTGATAGTCGTGGAAGCATAAGATTGGCGAGACGACAACGATGCTACGATGGAGATCAAGGTGTCGCGCCGGTGACGATGGTGATCATGACGGTGCTTCAGAGATGGAGATCACAGGCACAAGATGATGATGGCCATATCATATCACTTATATTGATTGCATGTGATGTTTATCTTTTATGCATCTTATCTTGCTTTGATTGACGGTAGCATTATAAGATGATCTCTCACTAAATTATCAAGAAGTGTTCTCCCTAAGTATGCACCGTTGCGAAAGTTCTTCGTGCTGAGACACCACGTGATGATCGGATGTGATAGGCTCTACGTTCAAATACAACGGGTGCAAAACAGTTGCGCACGCAGAATACTCAGGTTATACTTGACGAGCCAAGCATATACAGATATGGCCTCGGAACACGGAGACCGAAAGGTCGAGCGTGAATCATATAGTAGATATGATCAACATAATGATGTTCACTGATGAAACTACTCCATCTCACGTGATGATCGGACATGGTTTAGTTGATTTGGATCACGTGATCACTTAGAGGATTAGAGGGATGTCTATCTAAGTGGGAGTTCTTAAGTAATATGATTAATTGAACTTAAATTTATCATGAACTTAGTACCTGATAGTATCTTGCTTGTTTATGTTGATTGTAGATAGATGGCTCGTGCTGTTGTTCCGTTGAATTTTAATGCGTTCCTTGAGAAAGCAAAGTTGAAAGATGATGGTAGCAATTACATGGACTGGGTCCGTAACTTGAGGATTATCCTCATTGCTGCACAGAAGAATTACGTCCTGGAAGCACCGCTGGGTGCCAGGCCTGCTGCTGGAGCAACGCTAGATGTTATGAACGTCTAGCAGAGCAAAGCTGATGACTACTCGATAGTTCAGTGTGCCATGCTTTACGGCTTAGAATCGGGGCTTCAACGACGTTTTGAACATCATGGAGCATATGAGATGTTCCAGGAGTTGAAGTTGATATTTCAAGCAAATGCCCGGATTGAGAGATATGAAGTCTCCAATAAGTTCTATAGCTGCAAGATGGAGGAGAACAGTTCTGTCAGTGAGCATATACTCAAAATGTCTGGGTATAATAATCACTTGATTCAATTGGGAGTTAATCTTCCAGATGATTGCGTCATTGACAGAATTCTCCAATCACTGCCACCAAGCTACAAGAGCTTCGTGATGAACTATAATATGCAAGGGATGAACAAGACTATTCCCGAGCTCTTTGCGATGCTGAAAGCTGCGGAGGTAGAAATCAAGAAAGAGCATCAAGTGTTGATGGTCAACAAGACCACTAGTTTCAAGAAAAAGGGCAAAGGGAAGAAGAAGGGGAACTTCAAGAAGAACGGCAAGCCAGTTGCTGCTCAAGAGAAGAAACCCAAGTCTGGACCTAAGCCTGAAACTGAGTGCTTCTACTGCAAGCAGACTGGTCACTGGAAGCGGAACTGCCCCAAGTATTTGGCGGATAAGAAGGATGGCAAAGTGAACAAAGGTATATGTGATATACATGTTATTGATGTGTACCTTACTAATGCTTGCAGTAGCACCTGGGTATTTGATACTGGTTCTGTTGCTAATATTTGCAACTCGAAACAGGGGCTACGGATTAAGCGAAGATTGGCTAAGGATGAGGTGACGATGCACGTGGGAAACGGTTCCAAAGTCGATGTGATCGTGGTCGGCACGCTACCTCTACATCTACCTTCGGGATTAATATTAGACCTAAATAATTGTTATTTGGTGCCAGCGTTGAGCATGAACATTATATCTGGATCTTGTTTAATGCGAGACGGTTATTCATTTAAATCAGAGAATAATGGTTGTTCTATTTATATGAGTAATATCTTTTATGGTCATGCACCCTTGAAGAGTGGTCTATTTTTATTGAATCTCGATAGCAGTAATACACATATTCATAATGTTGAAACCAAAAGATGCAGAGTTGATAATGAAAGTGCAACTTATTTGTGGCACTGTCGTTTAGGTCATATCGGTATAAAGCGCATGAAGAAACTCCATACTGATGGACTTTTGGAACCACTTGATTATGAATCACTTGGTACTTGCGAACCGTGCCTCATGGGTAAGATGACTAAAACACCGTTCTCCGGTACTATGGAGAGAGCAACAGATTTGTTGGAAATCATACATACCGATGTATGTGGTCCAATGAATATTGAGGCTCGTGGCGGATATCGTTATTTTCTCACCTTCACAGATGATTTAAGCAGATTTGGGTATATCTACTTAATGAAACATAAGTCTGAAACATTTGAAAAGTTCAAAGAATTTCAGAGTGAAGTTGAAAATCATCGTAACAAGAAAATAAAGTTTCTACGATCTGATCGTGGAGGAGAATATTTGAGTTACGAGTTTGGTGTACATTTGAAAAACTGTGGAATAGTTTCGCAACTCACGCCACCCGGAACACCACAGCGTAATGGTGTGTCCGAACGTCGTAATCGTACTTTACTGGATATGGTACGATCTATGATGTCTCTTACTGATTTACCGCTATCGTTTTGGGGTTATGCTCTAGAGACGGCCGCATTCACGTTAAATAGGGCACCATCAAAATCCATTGAGACGACGCCTTATGAACTGTGGTTTGGCAAGAAACCAAAGTTGTCGTTTCTTAAAGTTTGGGGCTGCGATGCTTATGTGAAAAAGCTTCAACCTGATAAGCTCGAACCCAAATCGGAGAAATGTGTCTTCATAGGATATCCAAAGGAAACTATTGGATACACCTTCTATCACAGATCCGAAGGCAAGACTTTTGTTGCTAAATTCGGAAACTTTCTTGAGAAGGAGTTTCTCTCGAAAGAAGTGAGTGGGAGGAAAGTAGAACTTGACGAGGTAACTGTACCTACTCCCTTGTTGGAAAGTAGTACATCACAGAAAATTGTTTCTGCGACACCTACACCAATAAGTGAGGAAGTTAATGATAATGATCATGAAACTTCAGAACAAGATACTACTGAACCTCGTAGATCAACCAGAGTAAGATCCACACCAGAGTGGTACGGTAATCCAGTTCTGGAAGTCATGCTACTAGATCATGATGAACCTACGAACTATGAAGAAGCGATGGTGAGCCCAGATTCCGCAAAGTGGCTTGAAGCCATGAAATCTGAGATGGGATCCATGTATGAGAACAAAGTATGGACTTTGGTTGACTTACCCGATGATCGGCAAGCAATTGAGAATAAATGGATCTTCAAGAAGAAGACTGACGCTGATGGTAATGTTACTGTCTACAAAGCTCGACTTGTCGCGAAAGGTTTTCGACAAGTTCAAGGGATTGACTACGATGAGACCTTCTCACCCGTAGCGATGCTTAAGTCCGTCCGAATCATGTTAGCGATTGCCGCATTTTATGATTATGAAATTTGGCAGATGGATGTCAAAACTGCATTCCTGAATGGATTTCTGGAAGAAGAGTTGTATATGATGCAACCGGAAGGTTTTGTCGATCCAAAGGGAGCTAACAAAGTGTGCAAGCTCCAGCGATCCATTTATGGACTGGTGCAAGCCTCTCGGAGTTGGAATAAACGTTTTGATAGTGTGATCAAAGCATTTGGTTTTATACAGACTTTCGGAGAAGCCTGTATTTACAAGAAAGTGAGTGGGAGCTCTGTAGCATTTCTGATATTATATGTGGATGACATATTGCTAATTGGAAATGATATAGATTTTCTGGATAGCATAAAGGGATACTTGAATAAAAGTTTTTCAATGAAAGACCTCGGTGAAGCTGCTTACATATTAGGCATTAAGATCTATAGAGATAGATCAAGACGCTTAATTGGACTTTCACAAAGCACATACCTTGACAAAATTTTGAAGAAGTTCAAAATGGATCAAGCAAAGAAAGGGTTCTTGCCTGTGTTACAAGGTGTGAAATTGAGTAAGACTCAATGCCCGACCACTTCAGAAGGTAGAGAGAATATGAAAGATGTTCCCTATGCATCAGCCATAGGATCTATCATGTATGCAATGCTATGTACCAGACCTGATGTGTGCCTTGCTATAAGTTTAGCAGGGAGGTACCAAAGTAATCCAGGAATGGATCACTGGACAGCGGTCAGGAACATCCTGAAATACCTAAAAAGGACTAAGGATATGTTTCTCGTATATGGAGGTGACAAAGAGCTCACCGTAAAAGGTTACGTTGATGCAAGCTTTGACACTGATCCGGACGATTCTAAATCGCAAACCGGATACGTGTTTACATTAAACGGTGGAGCTGTCAGTTGGTACAGTTCTAAACAAAGCATCGTAGGGGGATCTACATGTGAAGCGGAGTACATAGCTGCTTTGGAAGCAGCAAACGAAGGAGTCTGGATGAAGGAGTTCATATCCGATCTAGGTGTCATACCTAATGCATCGGGTCCAATGAAAATCTTTTGTGACAATACTGGTGCAATTGCCTTGGCAAAGGAATCCAGATTTCACAAAAGGACCAAACACATCAAGAGACACTTCAACTCCATCCGGGATCTAGTCCAAGTGGGAGACATAGAGATTTGCAAGATACATACGGATCTGAATGTTGCAGACCCGTTGACTAAGCCTCTTCCACGAGCAAAACATGATCAGCACCAAAGCTCCATGGGTGTTAGAATCATTACAATGTAATCTAGATTATTGACTCTAGTGCAAGTGGGAGACTAAAGGAAATATGCCCTAGAGGCAATAATAAAGTTATTATTTATTTCCTTATAATCATGATAAATGTTTATTATTCATGCTAGAATTGCATTAACCGGAAACATAATACATGTGTGAATACATAGACAAACAAAGTGTCACTAGTATGCCTCTACTTGACTAGCTCGTTAATTAAAGATGGTTATGTTTCCTAACCATGAACAATGAGTTGTTATTTGATTAACGAGGTCACATCATTAGTTGAATGATCTGATTGACATGACCCATTCCATTAGCTTAGCACACGATCGTTTAGTATGTTGCTATTGCTTTCTTCATGACTTATACATGTTCCTATGACTATGAGATTATGCAACTCCCGTTTGCCGGAGGAACACTTTGGGTGCTACCAAACGTCACAACGTAACTGGGTGATTATAAAGGAGCATTACAGGTGTCTCCGAAGGTAGATGTTGGGTTGGCGTATATCGAGATTAGGATTTGTCACTCCGATTGTCGGAGAGGTATCTCTGGGCCCTCTCGGTAATACACATCACATAAGCCTTGCAAGCATTACAACTAATATGTTAGTTGTGAGATGATGTATTACGGAACGAGTAAAGAGACTTGCCGGTAACGAGATTGAACTAGGTATTGGATACCGACGATCGAATCTCGGGCAAGTAACATACCGATGACAAAGGGAACAACGTATGTTGTTATGCGGTCTGACCGATAAAGATCTTCGTAGAATATGTAGGAGCCAATATGGGCATCCAGGTCCCGCTATTGGTTATTGACCGGAGACGTGTCTCGGTCATGTCTACATTGTTCTCGAACCCGTAGGGTCCGCACGCTTAAGGTTACGATGACAGTTATATTATGAGTTTATGCATTTTGATGTACCGAAGGTTGTTCGGAGTCCCGGATGTGATCATGGACATGACGAGGAGTCTCGAAATGGTCGAGACGTAAAGATTGATATATTGGAAGCCTATGTTTGGATATCGGATGTGTTCCGGGTGAAATCGGGATTTTACCGGAATACCAGGAGGGTTACCGGAACCCCCCGGGAGCTATATGGGCCATAGTGGGCCTTGGTGGAAAAGAGAAGAGG
>NC_053026.1:281867870-281976011 GCF_003073215.2 Triticum urartu
GGCAAAACCCTCGGCCCAGCTAACGTGACGGAGCTGGTCGGCTAGTGACGCCGAAGTGTCCGGAGTAGGTTGATGAAGAGATGGCGAAGCCCCCGGTCCAGCCGAGATGTTGAAGCCTCGATGTCAGCTGATGAGTCGAAGTAGGTCGGTGTGATGGACACCAGCTTGAAGAAGCAATAGTGCAGCCCTGCCGATGCAGGTTGTGACGTGGTCAATGCCGGCTTGATGAAGCGACCGTGTGGTGATGCCGGTATGCCCGCTCCGTGTAATCCGTGGGGCGGCGATGTTGGTAATGATTTATCCTTCGCGATGCCGTACTCTTGTTCGGCTTGCCGAGATGATGATCCGAAGAAGTTGAGCTCGGCTCAACAAAGTGACGACGTGTCTAGCGCAGGTCGGCAGCCGTGGAGCAATATTGCCGGACTGGTTTAACACCAGCATGATGTTGAAGATCATGTTCAAAAGATCTTAAAGTTAGTGGGATGTGTTCGGAAACAAAACATAATACCCCATACAAAACTTCCTTCAAAAGGGACGTCCGAAATCCTGTTCATAAAAAAGACGAACTCGGGTCGGATTCGTTTTCGCGCAGAAAACAGATCCAAAAAGTGATGCACTAATCGGAAGGTTCCCGCAGTTTGGACGGTCGGATCGAGCTGAAATTTTGAGAGGTGGTAGATATAGGAATTCCGCAGCCGATCAACGGTTGGATCTTTCAAAGGACGTCCGAGATAGAAGCTGGACACCACACCCTAAACTCGTCCAGATTCCCGTCCAGATTTGACAGGGCTCCGGTATATCATAGATTGCCAGAGATTCCTCCATCGGAACTCGACGAAATTTTCCAGGGTTGTTGTAGACTCGATTCCGCACAATTCCACCGAAGCGATCGTTAAAGCGACGCTCGAGGAGGCGGTGGCGGCGGATACGCGTTCGCTGTCCGGAAAAACAGCACGGTCGCCCGAGGGCAATGTTGACGTTGAGCCCCCGAGCTCCATGGACGATTCCTCCATGATCTTGATAGAGATCGGAGTTGGTGTTGAAGAAGGCCCTCGTCCGAACATGATGATCCGAAAAGGGGCGCAGTTCTTGGTCGAACCAAGGTGACCAGTCGAGCTGGTGACGAAGATGCCGAAGTCGCAGTTGATCTGCAGGCGAGCCATTGATCCTTTTGTGGATCACACAGCGGAACTCTCAATGAAAGCATCAATGTTGGTGTCAAAACCGGCAGATCTCGGGTAGGGGGTCCCGAACTGTGCGTCTAGAATCGATGATAATAGGAGGCAGGGGACACAAAGTTTTACCCAGGTTCGGGCCCTCTTGATGGAGGTAAAACCCTACGTCCTGCTTGATTAATATTGATGATATGGGTAGTACAAGAGTTGATCTACCACGAGATCAGAGAGGCTAAACCCTAGAAGCTAGCCTATGGTATGATTGTTGATGTGTATATATGATCTATCGACTAGCCTGGCCCTGGTTTATATAATGCACCAGAGGCCTAGGTTAACAAGAGTCCTAGCCGAATACGTTGGTGGGGAGAAGTCCTTGTCTTGATCGCCAAGTCTTGTGGAATCTTCCTTGTATGCGGCAGTTGTCCGAACTGGCCCATGAGTATACGGCCACAGGGGTCCTCGGCCCAATCTATCAGATCGGGAGATGACGTGTTGAGTACCCCTAGTCCAGGACACCGTCAATCATTCTCCGCCTCTCCATCTGCCACTCTCTCTGGAGGGCTGGCTTCTCCATCCTCCTGCCCTAAATCTTGCTGGAGGGGATTGTTGCCGTCTTTGGCACTGTCCGGAGTACTATTATATCCTGTGCCGGTATCACTGCTTTTGCCTTGGCGGGACTTAGAGCGGCGCCGCTGACGCCGGCGCTTGGGTTGCTTCTTGGAGGGGTCATCCTCCGTTGTCTCATCGCCATTGCCTTCTTTGGGTGTGTCCACCATGTATATATCGTATGATGAGATGGTTGTCTAGTGCCCTGTGGCCAGTGGTTCCTCTTCGTCGTCCATACCGTCGATGTCTTCGGAGTCGAAGTAGAGCATGTCGGTTAAGTCGTCGGCAGTGGCTACTAAGTGGGTGGTGGGTGGGCGACGAATTTCTTCGTCATCCGCATCCCAATCCTGCCGGACATAGTTCGGCCAGGATCCTCCTGACAATGAGAGAGACCTTAATGAGTTCAGTATGTTGCCGAAGGGCGAGTGCTGAAAAATATTCGCGGAGGTAAACTCCATGATCAGCGCCAATCGGATTCGATAGGAACGGGCGCAGGCGATTCGGAGTCCGTGGCCGGAGAAGGATCCGGCAGTTTGGCAACACGGCTCTCGTGAAGGGTAAGGTCGATATTCGGCTCGATCACCATTGAGGATACGGCCTCCGTGACGGGGTCTATCCACCCGTCCATGGATGGCACAACTGGCTCCGAATTGAGGCTCGGAGCGGCTGCCGGTGTGATCTCCTGAATACGGCCCGATGGTAGAGCTAAATCGTACTCATCGTGACCGCGTGGCGCACAAGGCAGGGGCTCGAATCCGTCGAAGATCAAGTCTCCGCAGATATCGGCCGTGTAATTTAAGCTTCCAAACCTGACCTGGTGGCCAGGGGCGTAACTTTCGATCTGCTCCAGATGGCCAAGCGAGTTGGCCCGCAGTGCGAAGCCGCTGAACACAAAGATCTGTCCGGGGAGAAAAGTCTCACCCTGAACTGCATCGCTATCGATGATAGTAGGAGCCATCAAGCCTAACGGCGACGACACAGAGGAAATCTCAATGAAAGCACCAATGTCGGTGTCAAAACCGGCGGATCTCGGGTAGGGGGTTCCGAACTGTGCGTCTAAGGCGGATGGTAACAGGAGGCAGGGGACACGATGTTTTACCCAGGTTCGGGCCCTCTTGATGGAGGTAAAACCCTACGTCCTGCTTGATTTATTCTTGATGATATGGGTATTACAATAGTTGATCTACCACGAGATCGGAGAGGCTAAACCCTAGAAGCAAGCCTATTGTATGATTGTATGTTATCCTACGGACTAAAACCCTTCGGTTTATATAGACACCGGAGGGGGTTAGGGTTACACAAGGTTAGTTACAAAGGAGGAGATATCCATATCCATACTGCCTAGCTTGCCTTCCACACCAAGTAGAGTCCTATCCGGACACGGGACGTAGTCTTCAATCTTGTATCTTCATGGTCCAACAGTCAGGCAAAAGGATATAATCCGGCTGTCCGGATACCCCTAATCCAGGACTCCCTCAGACTCCCTAGCTATTTTATTCGCGATCGTCCGGATGCGATCGGAGGGACGAGATAACCCCTAACCTAATCCGCAGGCCTATATATAAACTAGTCCAACCCTAATATTTAGGAGGTTTGTCCCATCTGTCTCATCGCCGCCACCAGCCATCCACCCACTCGCCTCCCACCTTGGGATCCTCCCAGATCCATCCCAGACCAACCACTGTCTCCCCTCGATCCATCCACCCAGCCACACCGCAGCCAGCCGCCTTGCAGCACCCTCTCCCTCGAGCTCCAACGGGAACCGCGCCACCAGGACCCCACGGCCTCAAGCCCCTCACGACCCCGCCGCCTCCCGTGAACGTCGCCGACTACCACCACCAGTAGCAAGCAGAGTCACCGGTGCTCCTTCCTCCACCCCTTTCTCGTCCGTGCACCGTCGCCCGCTTGGCTGAAGGACATCCCGAGCAGCAACAAGGAGCATGATCTCCCATGGCCCCCGCCCTGCGCCCGAGGCCCTGCCTTCTCCTCTTCCACGCCGACCGAAGCCAGCAGGTTGCCGTCTCCGCGTGCCCCTTCTCCCCGTTTCTCTGGTTCCCCTCTAACCTTCGATCTCTGTTGCTCATGAACCAGTGCCGGCCTGCCCTGCTGCTCTGCGTCGCGCTGTTGCTCTGCTTCCCGGACGACCTCGATGAGAGCCTCGCTCGCGCCCCCTCTGTCCCGTCGCTTGGATCCTATCGCCAGTGCCCCTAAGTCCCGCCATGGCCTCCCCTTGGAGCTTCACGTCGCGCCCGACATCCTCTTGTGCCGCCCGTGCTTCTTCCCCAGGTGCCCGAGCTCCCTGTCGCAGATTGCCTCGCCAACCCGCTGCTTCTCGCTCCTGCCGCGTCCTCGACCTTCCTCGCCTGGATCCGCCGCCGCGCCGTCCCGGAGTCCCGCACCAAGTTCGTCCCAGCCCTGCACCGCCCTTGCCCGTTCCGGCATCGCACTGAACCCGTCGCTGCCATTTTCGTTCAGAACGACGACTAGCGCCAGTCCCGCGCGATCCCCTGTGTTGACCAGACGAGCGCGTCCGCTCGCGGGATCCAGCCGCGCCCGCTCCAAGGCCTGGCCTGCCTTGGCCTCCTCACTGACTGGGCTCGGCCCATGGTGAGGCCACCCCTGAGCCCCCTTTTTCCATTGTTGGGCCAGCTAGATTCGGCCCGAGTGCTTGTTTTTTTCCGCGACCGAATTTGCTATTTATCCTGAGAATTGCCAGTTTTGCAGGAACACCCTTGCACTTCATGCATATCCTAACTAATTAATCGTGCATCGGATTAAAACAAACTTTATATGTAAAAAGTCTAGAATTTTGTCTAGTTTAATAATATCCAACTTTCATCTATGTTTAAAATGTTCGAAATGCTGTTTGTGTAATTTTGTCCTTATGCCATGTTGAAATGCCTTAATCCATAACTTAATAATTGTAGCTCCTTTTTAAATAAACTTTATACGTAAATGGGGTAGAAAAATGCCTAGTTTATCATGGTGGCTTTACTTTGCATGTTTAAAAACTCTGAAATATGGTTTAGGGCAGAACAGTAGGCAGAACAGTACCAAAACCTAAAATATGCACATGAGGAGTTTCCGGACTTGTTGTTTCTTGTTCCGGCCTCATTTAAACTTGCCTAGATAGGTAGTTTTCATTTGCTTCACCTCTTGCCATGTTAATTAACATTTAACATTGTTGGGTACTTAAACAAGATCGAACTAAAAAACTTGGTTGTGGAGTTTCGTCAATATGCAACAGAGTTGCATATTGAGCTCCACTTAATTTGTAGGAGTGTTTGTGCACTTTGCCATGCCATGTATCATTAAACCGGACATGCATCATACTTGATTGTGCATCATGCCATGTTCATGTGTTGGTTGTTTACTATGTTGTGTGCTTCTTCCCGGTGTTGCTTCTTCGAGTTGGTTCCGATAATGTCGCGTTTGTGAGGATCCATTCGTCTACGTTTGTTTGTCTTCTTCATGGACTCGTTCTTCTTCCTTGCGGGATCTTAGGCAAGATGATCATACCCTCGAAATCACTTCTATCTTTTCTTGCTAGTTGTTCGCTCTTTTGCTATGCCGCGATACCTACCACTTGTTGTATCTTGCCTCCCATATTGCCATGTCAAGCCTCTAACCCACCTTTCCTAGCAAACCGTTGTTTCGCTATGTTACCGCTTTTGCTCAGCCCCTCTTATAGCGTTGTTAGTTGCAGGTGAAGCTGAAGTTTGTTCCATGTTGGAACATGGTTATGTTGGGATATCACAATATCTCTTATTTTAATTAATGCATCTATATACTTGGTAAAGGGTGGAAGGCTCGGCCTTATGCCTGGTGTTTTGTTCCACTCTTGTCGCCCTAGTTTCCGTCATACCGGTGTTATGTTCCTTGATTTTGCGTTCCATACACGGTTGGGTGTTATGGGGACCCCTTGACAGTTCGCCTTGAATAAAACTCCTCCAGCAAGGCCCAACCTTGGTTTTACCATTTGCCTCACCACCACCTACTTTTTCCCTTGGGAGTCGCTCTCCTGAGGGTCATCTTTATTTTAAGCCCCCCCGGGCCAGTGCTTGTCTAAGTGTTGGTCTGAACTAGATTCCTTTGCAGCGCCACCTCGAGGAAACTTGAGGGCTGGTTTTAGTTGTACGAAGCGCTCATTCGGTGTTGCCCTGAGAACGAGATATGTGCAGCTCCTATCAGGATGTCAGCGCATCGGGCGGTCTTATTGGTCTTGTTTTACCATTGTCAAAATGTCTTGTAACCGGGATTCCGAGTCTGACCGGGTCTTCCTGGGAGAAGGAATATCCTTCGTTGACCGTGAGAGCTTGTGATGGGCTAAGTTGGGACACCCCTGCAGGGTTTTGAACTTTTGAAAGTCGTGCCCGCGGTTATGGGCAGATGGGAATTTGTTAATGTCTGGTTGTAGAAAACTTGAAACTTGACTTAATTAAAATGCATCAACCGCGTGTGTAGCCGTGATGGTCTCTTTCCGGCGGAGTCCGAGAAGTGAACACGGTTCTTGTGTTATGCTTGAACATAAGTAATTTCAGGATCACTTCTTGATCACTTCTAGTTCACGACCGTGCATTGCTTCTCTTCTCGCTCTTATTTGCATATGTTAGCCACCATATATGCTTAGTGCTTGCTGCAGCTCCACCTCATTACCCCTTTCCTACCCATAAGCTTAAATAGTCTTGATCTCGCGGGTGTGAGATTGCTGAGTCCTCGTGGCTCACAGATACTTCCAAACAGTTGCAGGTGCCGATGATACCAGTGCAGGTGACGCAACCCAGCTCAAGTGGGAGCTTGATGAATATTGTGTTCGTTGTGTTGTTTCATTTTCAGTTGATCAATAGTGGAGCCCAGTTGGGATGATCGGGGATCTAGCAATTGGGGTTTTCTTCTTTTATTTGGTTTCGTAGTCGGACCTTGATTGTATCTGGATGATGTAATGCTATATTTATGTATTGTGTGAAGTCATGATTGTAAGCCAACTCTTTATCCCTTTCTTATTCAGTACATGGGATGTGTGAAGATTACCCCTCTTGTGACAAACCTACCATGTGGCTATGCCTCTAAGTCGTGCCCCGACACGTGGGAGATATAGCCGCATTGTGGGTGTTACAAGTTGGTAATCAGAGCCTTCCCCGACTTAGGAGCCCCCTGCTTGATCGAATCTCTGGCGTTGTTGAGTCTAGAAAAATGTTTTGAGTCTTATAGGATTATATATATCGGAGAGTAGGATTCTTTTTACTCCTCAGTCCCTTCGTCGCTCTGGTGAGGCCTCCTGACGTAGAGTTTTGACTCTTCTCTTCTCAAATTTTCACGAATTTTTTTTAGGATCACGCGGGTATCTTGGAATCGTTCCGATGGTTTTGTGACGAGAACATTGTTCTTGGCGCCTCCTGACATATAGGGGTTGTGGCAGTGTCCCGGGGAGTTGAGCTCCGAGGTGTTGTCGTCACAATTTTATCATTGTAGTTCTGGAATACCTGAGTTCGCCGACATCGAAAATCTCTTTTATGCAGTTGTTGGTGAGGTAACCTCGACGCCACCCAGTACTAGGGCGGGAGTTCGGGATTATTGCCATAAGTTGTATAACGGATTCTTTTCGAAGGTTGAGGTAAACGATTTCTGTAGGTTTCTTGGTTATGTGTTGAAGGATGGATACAGCTGCATGTAGGATTTGCTAGTTTTGGGTGAGATATTATGCTTCCCATGTATCCCCAACACCTGATTGCATAACCAGAAAGTTTCGGGAGTTTATAAGAAGGAATTCAAGTAGCTCGTAGGATATCCTTCCAACAGACACATGATACGATATGGGGTCTATAATGCGTTTATTCCGACTTATTTTGCAAACCAATCCTTGTTTTGTTTTCTTGTGGTATTCGAGTTGCTTCAATGTCAAGTGTTGATTCCATACCTTTCCTAAGTGGTGTTCTCATATTTCTATGTGAATACTAATCCTTCATGATAACCGAGATTGTCATGTCAATCTTTTTCAACCGGCGTGTTTCTCTTCAAGTGGATCCGATCATTTTCAACATCTGCAAGATCAACTCAAAGTCTTCTCAACGTTATTTGTTTCATCTGTCCCCAAGTTGCCTTTGTTTTTCCTGCCCTCCCACCCTTTTTTTCTACAAAGACTCATATATCTTAATCAAGTATCCATTTTATTCGTGTGAAGCCTCTTCATTCCTTTCCGTCAATGTTCTTATCCGGTGATTCTCAGGAAGAGATTAACGGATCTTTAAGTTCATTATTCTTCATTCTTTTCTTCTCCGGTGGTTTCAATTCAAGCTTTGTTGATCACATCCTTTTCCTTGTTTCAAATGATTTTCCCATGTCGGTGCACTTCTTTATCATTCACCTCTCACTATTCATTTGTTTCGGAGTGCCGAAGATATCTCAGAAGATTCGTGTTTTCATTCCTAATTCCGTTCAAGCTATCTCGATGTTGTTATCTCTTTCAAGCCATTTAATTCAACCGGTGCAATCTCTCTTCAAATCATTTCAACGGTGTTTATTTTGAGTGGGCCCTAACTCACAGGTCTTTTCCCAGGATCTTACCCGACTCTTCTATTTTCCCGGAGCTATCCTCAAATTTATTTCAAAGTTGACGTAAGAATGAATTATCATCAGTCAAATGTCTTTCTCTAAGATCTTTCAACAAAAATTCATCATTGGTTCAACCTTTCTAATTTTCATTCCGGAGTACCTCAAAAATTCATGGTGGTGTTTCTCATCGTCATTCTCTGCATTTGAAGACTGAAGAAGAGTTCCTCTTAAATCCTTACCCGTTCTCTTGAAGATTCTTGGTTCTAGCTTGATGCCATCCTCTCATAATTGTGTTTGATTGTGTCAATTCTTTTCACCATTCCGGAGCAATTCAGGAGTCTTTTCAGTTTGTTTCTCCGGAGCACGTCATCTAAGAATTATTCATTCCAGCTTTCAGCTCTCGTTTCTCCAAATATTACCGGTGCATCGATCAAATATCCTCTAATCAGTTCATGATCTCTTCATTCTCTTGTATCTAAACTCTCTCATTATCTTCATTCATTTGCTAATTCTTACCGGTGATTCATCCCTTTACTTCGTTCATTTTCAATTCTTATGGTGGTTCATTGAGTTTACGCTATCTCTCTCTCAATCCTTTCTACCGAAATAAGTAGTATGCCAGATCCGTTTGCTCGTCATCAATTTAATTGGTGAAGGATACGCATAACGTAATTCTTATTATTGTTTCATCCAAGTGATCTAATTTCTTCTTTTCGGCGTGGTTCATCATATCACATTCTCGGTTCGATATGCTTTATATTTCTTTCCGGAGTTCCAAGTTTTCTCGGTTATATCATTTCAAAGCTTCATCTAACCACTGCAAGGTTTCTCCCGGAGTTCTTTATAACTATCCCTTCCGTTTGATCATTCTTTTACTACCGGAGTTCTTCATGGAGGTTGTATATGTTGGTTCATCAAGGACTTAATCCCTTCTCGAAGGGTTCATTGAGATTTTTTTCAGAGGAGCTCAAGTTTTCTTCATCTTGCAATCCGGAGTGCAATTGTTCTCCCTTATCTTTTGAGGTGGTGATATATCATTCTTCTTTCACAAGAATGAGATATTTAAACCCATCACTTTCTTCCGCGGAATTATCTTGGTATAGTTTTCACCTAAAGCCTTCCATTGGGAATGTTGCTCTTTGTGGTGATTATCTGTGATCCAAGTTTTTATCCTTATCACCTCGGTGGAAGAAGATTTCTATCTTTTTCTAGCTCCCAATCAAATCTTTTCCGTGAGTGGCAAGTTGTCACACCATAATTTTGAGATGTCTTCTATAAGTCCATATCAAGCTTATCCTTTTCGTTGTTGGTTTTCCAACAACTCCGTTTTAACTTTCTTGGAAGGGTGATCTTCAAGCTCACTTGTGGCATAAGTTGAATTTTTCTTCTCCGTCCTTTCATTTCAATGATCTATATTCTTTCTTCTCCCGGAGGTATTGTGATGTTGCTCTCTTCACTCTTCATCTCGAATTGTGAGGATCATGTTCTTTCCTTTTGCTTATCCATTTAATGGGAGTGTCGTGTTTTCATTCGAGCTCTCTCATCTTGTCAAGTTTTACCTCCATTCTCAACCGGAGTGCTGGCTGCAATCTTTCTTACCCCTTGTGCCATTCTTTCAATAGTTCTGAAGGCAGTGTATTGTTGGTTTCATCAAGTATCCTCTCATCTTGTCAAATTCATGTTCAATTCCTTCCATTTACAGTCGGAGTGCTGCCCAAATTATATCATTCTTAATCCTTCTCTATCTTGTTTTAACCGGAGTGGTTTCAATATATATCTTGCCCTTCAACCTACAAGGTTCTAGTAATGTTCCTTGTTCCTCTTTTCTAACGGAGTGTTTTCAACTTTGTTCATCTTCATTGTATTCTTTTCTTTCAATTTGTTTAACCTCGCAAGGTTCTTTGGTTTCACTCATTTGTCAAAGAAGCAATTAGTTTCACCTCTTCTCTTCCTCTTCCGTTTCCCTCCGGTGCCATCCTAGATCTCGGGACGAGATCCTCTCGTAGTGGTGGAGTGTTGTGACGCCCCGAGACTGATGCGCCAGGTGTCTCCTAGTTATTCGCCGTCGTTGCCATGTCATTTGCTTGCGTGTTGCATTTCATCATGTCATCATGTGCATTGCATCATCTTGTTTTCAAAACTTGCATCCGTCCGGGTCTCCCCATTCCTTCTGTTGTCCGTTCTGAGTCCAGACACACTTGCACGTGCCCGCGACACGTCCGAAATATTATTTTATAAGTGGCCGGAAAATGTTCTCGGAATGGGGTGAAACTTGGCGTGCGGTCTCATTATAGTGTAGGTAGGCCGCCTGCCAAGTTCCATTGCATTCGGAGTTCGTTTGATGCCCCAACTTATAACTATAGCGGCACCGCTGCCGGTCTAACATCAGACGTTTTCGGACTCCGAAAACTGCTGTCGGGCCCTCTCTCTCTCTCTTCTCTCCTCTCAGCCTCGCCACAGCCCACCTAGTCCATCCACCTACCCCTCTTCGCGTCCGGAGCCGTCCGATGCGACCGCACGGTCCGAAAACCCCTCTTTGCACAGTGCACCGACCCCTCACGTGCGCGTCCGAAACTTCCCTGGACCCGACCCGGGCAGTCGTCACCGTTGTGTCCGGATCATCCCCAAACATCTACAAAACATCACCGTTTTCTTATTTGGACTCCATAGCTATTTTACTCGCGATCGTCCGATTGCGATCGGAGGGACGAGATAGCCCCTAACCTAATCCGCAGGCCTATATATAAACTAGTCCAACCCTAATCTTTAGGAGGTTTGTCCCATCAGTCGCATCCCTGCCACCAGCCATCCACCCACTCGCCTCCCACCTTGGGATCCTCCCAGATCCATCCCAGACCAACCACCGTCTCCCCTAGATCCATCCACCCAACCACACCGCAGCCAGCTGCCTTGCGGCACCCTCTCCCTCGAGCTCCAATGGGAACCGCGCCACCAGGACACCGCGGCCTCAAGCCCCTCGCGACCCCGCCGCCTCCCGTGAACGTCGCCGGCTACCACCACTAGTAGCAAGCAGAGCCACCGGAGCTCCTTCCTCCACCCTTTTCTCGCCCGTGCACCGTTGCCCGCTTGGCTGAAGGACATCCCGAGCAGCAACAAGGAGCACGAGCTCCCATGGCCGCCGCCCTGAGCCCGAGGCCCTGCCTTCTCCTCGTCCGCGCCGACCGAAGCCAGCAGGTCGCCGTCTTCTCGCGCCCTTTCTCCCCATTTCTCTGGTTCCCCTCTAACCTTCGATCTCTGCTGCTCATGAACCAGCGCCAGCCCGCCTTGCTGCTCTGCGTTACGCTGCTGCTCTGCTTCCCGGACGACCTCGACGAGAGCCTCGCTCGCGCCCCCTCTGTCCCGTCGCCTGGATCCTGTCGCTAGTGCCCCTAAGTCCTGCCATGGCCTCCCCTTGGAGCTTCGCGTCACGCCCGACCTCCTCCTGTGCCGCACGTGCTTCTTCCCCAGGCGCCCGAGCTCCCTATCGCAGATTGCCTCGCCGACCCGCCGCTTCTCGCTCCTGGCGCGTCCTCGACCTTCCTCGCCCGGATCCGCCTCCGCGCCGTCCCAGAGTCCCGCGCCAAGTTCGTCCCGGCCCTGCACCGCCCTTGCCTGTTCCCGCGTCGCACTGAACTCGTCGCTGCCATTTTCCTTCAGAATGACGACCAGTGCCAGTCCCGCTCGATCCCCTGCGTTGACCGGACGAGCGCGTCCGCTCGCGGGATCCAGCCGCGCCCGCTCCAAGGCCCGGCCTGCCTTGGCCTCCTCACTGACTGGGCTCGGCCCATGGTGAGGCCACCCCTGAGCCCCCTTTTTTCCATTGTTGGGCCAGCTAGATTCGGCCCGAGTGCTTGTTTTTTTCCGTGACCGAATTTGCTATTTATCCTGAGAATTGCCAGTTTTGCAGGAACACCCTTGCACTTCATGCATATCCTAACTAATTAACCGTGCATCGGATTAAAACAAACTTTATATGTAAAATGTCTAGAATTTTGTCTAGTTTAATAATATCCAACTTTCATCTATGTTTAAAATGCTGTTTGTGTAATTTTGTCCTTATGCCATGTTAAAATGCCTTAATCCATAATTTAATAACCGTAGCTCCTTTTTAAATAAACTTTATACGTAAATGGGGTAGAAAATGCCTAGTTTATCATGGTAGCTTTACTTTGCATGTTTAAAAACTCTGAAATATGGTTGAGGGCAGAACGGTACCCAAACCTAAAATATGCACATGAGGAGTTTTCGGACTTGTTGTTTGTTGTTCCGGCCTCATTTAAACTTGCCTAGATAGGTAGTTTTCATTTGCTTCACCTCTTGCCATGTTAATCAACATTTAATATTGTTGGGTACTTAAACGAGATAGAACTAAATAACTTGGTTGTGGAGTTTCATAAATATGCAACAGAGTTGCATATTGAGCTCCACTTAATTTGTAGGATTGTTTGTGCACTTTCACTACAAAAAAAAGACACATCCGTGACATTTTGGGCCGAACGAATTTTTTTGTCATACATATGACACTTCTATGATGATAATTGTGACAAAACCCGGTATCATCATAGATGTGGTGGGCTCCTACTTCTATGACAAAAAATCATGACAGAAAATGGGCTTTTCGTCCTGGGCGGGCTAGAGACGCAGCTGCATGACATTCTTTGGGCCGTCCATGACGGAAAAAACCATGGTAGAAGCGAGGGGGAGGAAAATTTCGGGGAGTTCCCGGTTACGGTGGGAGGTCGGGGGCCGAGCGATGCGCGCTTCTCTCTTACACGTACGCGCATGTGTGCGAGGCGTTGGCTCTAACTGAACCCGGGTGAGGCGTTGGGCTCTAACTAAACCTGAGCGATTGCACTGCAGGCTATGCGTTACTAAACCCGAGCGATCGATCGATGGCTGTTAACTAAACCCGATCGAGCAATTCCTTCGCTACTGCTGCTAACTGAAGCCGATCGATGCTGCCTCTGGATGAACAGTGAGCGTTGTGGGGGGGGGTTGGATGAACAGTTCCCGGTGGGGGTGGATGAACAGGACCCCGTGGTGTTGCCTCTGGATAATAGGACCCCGATCGATCGAGCCGGTTGGGGCTGGATGAAATGGACCCCGTGGAGGGCTGGATGAATAGGACCACCCCGTGGAGGGCGGGATGAACAGTAGAGGGTGGAGGGCAGGATGAACAGTAGCCCGTGGAGGGGTGGTTGAACAGGAGCCCGTGAAGAGGGCTGGTTGAACAGTAGCCGGTGGAGTAGCGCGCGGTGGAGGCTAGATGAACAGGAGCCCGTGGATGAACAGTCGCAAGTGGAGGCTGGAGGAGGTCAACAGTGGATGAACAGTAGCTCGTGGAGGCTGGAGGGGGTCGACGGTGGAGATGAACAGTATCCCGTGGAGTCCCGTTTTGCGGTACGCCACACCCCTCCCGATGAACAGGACCCCCGTTTCGACCGTAGTGCTCCAACACAAGTTCGTTTCGTCCGTTTTGCGGTACGCCACACCCCTCCCAATTAACAGGACCCCTGTTTCGACCATAGGAGGTCCATTTCCTCCGTTTTGCGGTACGCCAGTCCTCGTTTCCATCGCCTATTCCATCCAAGCCCTCCCGATGAACACGACCACGCATTCCGTTCCGACCCAGCCAGTTGGCTCCCACGCGGTCCATTGCCTCCCCATGAACACGACGCATTCCGTTGCCTCCCCATGAACACGACGCATTCTGTTGCCTCCCCATGAACACGACGACGACGTTGTTTCTCCGTTCCAACCCAGCCATGTACACGAGCCCTGGCCGTACGTATGCGCGAGTAGGCGTTCGAGACCCCGCTCGTATGTACACATACGTGGCCGTATTTTCTTTCTTGCACCCTGGCCGCTGTACGTACGTGTACATGCTACGTGCGCGCCTCTACATCCACCAGTATATATGTACGTACACTTCGCGACCAGAATGACAACGCTACGTAAGCTTCGACCAGGTGGGTCCCGACTGTCAGGAACTTCCTTGCGCGCGAAGATGTAGCTGGTGGGTCCCAGCAGTCAGGGGCAAACGTTTTTTCGCGAAATACGATGGCCCGTCCGGTGGGTCCCCACTGTCAGGTGGAGGAATAATTATTTTGCACGTAATAAGGAGGCACTTCCTTGCTGCAGCCGTGGACCCAGCTGCCAGCCTCTCCACGTACAGTCCACGTCCGATGGAAGCCGTTTCTTGACCATGTTGACCACGCCGCACCGAGAGCACCAGGGCGGTGGACTATGGCGAGGCCTAGGAAGGGGACGACGCGGAGCCGGGGAAGATGCGGCAGTGGATGCCCACGCGTAGAGGAGTATGAGGGTTCACTGGTTCACTGCGGTGTGAGGCTGCCATCGCCGCAGAATAACAGGGGGTGTGGGTGAGTAGAGGGATGGCTTGGCCAGCGGTGGGAGTAGTAGGGGGCAGTGAGGCCTCCGTCGCATCGCAGCCGGCCACGGGAGGCAGGAGTACGAGGCACGACCGGCACTGGTTTGGGCGGCTGGAGCAAGAAGACCAGAGGTTGAAGAAGCACTACGGTCGTTGGATGGACATCGTACGGTCACTGGAGCTAGAGTCGTGCATATTGACTAAGTTGACAAAGCCCTCCGTCCCCGTCAACTTAGTAGGCCCACAAGTCAGCCTCCCACCAAGGTGGGTCCCAGCTAGCAGGGGGTATTCTTTTGTGCGTAATAAGGAGGCACTTCCGGTGGGTCCGAGCTGACAGCAGGGGGAACTTTTTTTCGCGAAATACGGTGGCCCGTCGGGTGGGTCCCAGCAGTCAGGGGCATGTTTTTTTTGCGATATACTGGTGGGCGTCCGGTGGGTCCCTGCTGTCAGGTGGAGGAATAATTATTTTCCGTGTAATAAGGAGGCACTTCCTTGCGGCTGCCGTGGACCCAGCTGTCAGCCTCTCCACGTACAGTATTCTTCCGATGGAATTCGGTCATTGACCACATTGACCACGCCACGCCGACAGCACCACGGTGGTGGACGACGGCGATGTGTAAGAAGGGGACGACGCGGAGCCGGGGAAGACGCGGCAGTGGATGCCCACGCGGAGAGGAGTACGAGGGTTCACTGGTTCGGCTGCGCTGTCGTCGCCGTAGAATAAGAGGGGGTGTGGGTGAGTGGAGTGGAGGGATGGCCTGGCCAGCGGTGGGAGTAGTATCGGGGCGGTGAGGCCTCCGCGGCAGCACAACCGGCCATGAGAGGCAGGAGCAGGCGGCACGACCAGCGCTACTTTGGGCGGCTGGAGCAAGAAGACGAGAGGTTGAAGAAGCACTACGGCCGTTGGATGGACATCGTACGGTCGTTGGATGGACTTCGTCCCCGTCAACTTAGTAGGCCCACTATACTGGGTCCCAGCTAGCAGGGGGGTATTCATTTTTTTTGTGCGTAATAAGGGGGCACTTCCTTGCGTGCGAAGATATAGCTGGTGGGTCCGAGCTGTCAGCGGCGGTAACATTTTTTCATGAAATACAGAGGCCGTTTCGGTGGGTCCCAGATGTCAGGTGGAGGAAATCATTATTTTGCACGTAATAAGGAGGCATTTCCTTGTGTGCGGCCGTGGACCCAGCTGTCAGCCTCTCCACGTACAGTCCACTTCAGATGCATGTCAGTCGTTGACCATGCTGACCACGCCACGCCGAGAGCACCAGGGCGGTGGACGACGGCGAGGCCTAGGAAGGGAACGACACGGAGGCAGGGAAGACTCGGTCATTGTTTTTGTTTCCCATGCGGAGGGGAGTACGACTATACGAGGGTTTAGTGGTTCGTCTGCCGTCGCCGGAGAATAACAGCAGGTGTGGGTGAGTAGAGGGATGGCTAAGCCAGCGATGAGAGTACAGTGGGGCGGTGAGGCTTGCGCCGCAGCACAGCCGGCCGCGGGAAGGAGGGAGCAAGCAGTCACGCCGGCACTTGTTTGAGCGGCTGGAGCAGGAAGAGCAGAGATTGAAGAAGCACGACGGCCGTTGGATGGACATCCAACAGTATACAGGCCATCTGTGGAAAGCCTCAAATCTGTGGAAAATAGCATGCGGCCCATCTGCCATTATTTCAAATAATTTACAGCCCATTTGCTAATTCTTACGGGTTTTTTTGGAGCCCATATTCTTTATGTTGGCATTACAGCCCATATTGTGGCCACGGTTAAAAAATTATAGGAAATTTTGCATATGTCGGTGCGGTTTGAACTGTTTTTAATCCCGAAATTTCGAGTCACATTCACACTAATTTTAAAAATAAATGTATATCAATATAAAATACAATAAATTGTCCACGCATAAAAATCAATGCAATTTAAAATCTCGAAATGAAAAAAAGATATTTGAAAATAATTATCGGTTTGATGTGTTTTAAAAATGTACGGCCCATTTCTCATTACTGATAGGCAATTTTCTCGGCCAGCCGAATGAAGCTCTCCTCGTCTTGAAAGATTTGCAGCCCAACAAGCCTGATAAAGCGACTTACTTGACAAATCACAAAAGAACTGGGCTAGCCATTTTCAGAAAGAAAAAAAACTACTGGGTTGGTCTTTGGTAAACATAAAAGAAAAGGTTGTCTAGACAGGCCAGAGTGTCCCGCACAGCCCAGTTGACACCCTGCTTCCGTCTCAAAAACAAATTAGATAAATGCCACTCCAATTATGGCGATTCATAAAAATGCCACTGCAATTTCCAAACTTTGAAAAATGCGACTGCAATTTTTGCAAACTTTAAAAAACGCCACTGCAGTTTGCAAATTTTGAAAAAACGCCACTCTAGACTTCGAAAAATGCCACTAGAAATGGCATGAAATGGCATTTTTCAAAGTTTGGAAATTATAGTGGCATTTCTCGGATACACCAGATTTGGAGTGGCATTTATCAAATTAACCCAAAACAAAAATAATTGGGCGAGCTGCTGGGTCCCTGGTGTCAGCCGCTCGTTGTGCAATTCTCTCATTTATTGACTACGTTGACAATGGCATGGGACCGAGATGTCAGAAATCCACTAGGAGGAGCCATTTTTTATTGGCTTGAAATAAGGAGGCACTTGCTTGCGTACTTCCATGACCTTGGTGGGTCCCTGCTATCATCCTCTCCACGTACAATCATCTCCTGATTGTGTACGCGTCAACTTGCTAGGCCCACAAGTCAGCCTCTAAACCGTGGAGGACAAATACAACCCATTTAAAAAAATAACAGCCCATTCCATATGTTCAAATAGAAAGTTCAACATTCAGAGCAAAGTAACAGGTATGATCCACATATAGAGTACTGAACTTCCACGTTGACAACCATCATAGCCAAGTTAACTATCTACTCCCACTAACACTCTAGTAGTGTACAAGTACTAACTTACTCTTAGCTAACTAGACGATGCCGGCCGCCATCTGCTGTCCATGCTAAACGCCGGCACCGGCGTCCTCCGCCTCGCCTCGGACTTGCCAGAGGTGCGATAGGGCACGTTGCTCACGCGCGTTGGCCCTTTCCATGCCGGCGTGGTCCACCGAAGCTTCGGCTTCCAAGCGGGAAACCCACTTGATGAGCTGGTAGTAAAAATCGGCGTCGTGAACGCGTGCGTGCCCGACAGCCTCCAGGGCTATTTGCCGGGCGCCAGCCTCCACATAGTCGGCCCAGTTGCGGGCGCTCTGCTCGCGACTCAGAGCGTCGGTGCGCTGCTGCTTCATGTCCCGCTGGCGGCGCAAATCGGCGATACGCTGCTCCTCTGCCAGGCGGTCGCGCTCCAACAACTCCTGCTCCTCCGCCATGCGGTCGCGCTCCAACAACTCCTTGATCTCCACATTGCCATCTAAAGACAGATAGAATGCCTCCTCCCTCTGTCTGCCTTCCGGTGAAAACCCGAACACTAGTTCCCGCGGTGACCGTCTCTGGCGTCGCCTACCGCAGACGGGCGGGGGCATGGCGGACGTGGCGAGCGACATCGGGCCGGTGGGGGCTTATGAGGATATGGAGAGTTGGGTCACGATGGCACCTAAGAAGGCCGGGAAACAGTACTTATAGGCGGAAGGTAGCGCGACGGTCATCGGAATTCAATGCATAATGGCTTAGCGCGCCAGCTTGCCGTGGAAAACTAGAGAAACTGAAATTATGACTGTGCTGTCCCGTCCCGTCTAGGTCGCACGCCGGCATGGCGGTCAAACGAGTGCACTCGAATCATCTCCCTCCTTGTCAATAATGATTCCACGGATTTAAAGCGTATCTTTTTCGCATCAGTTAGCTACCTTAATTACGGGCGGCTGCATGCACGCACTCAGAATCGCTCGCAGGCAGTACGCGAAGCAGCATGCAATGAGTCGCAGCCGAGGGCACGCATGTAGCCACTTAAATCGCTGGAATTAATTAGGCTTAAACTTATGCATGCCGTTAATTATTGCCATGCCTTGGTCTTGCTGCTTTGCTCACGGGACTAATAAATCCCGGACGGAGGGAGTACCTTGGTTGGTGAGAGGTTTGAATTAAGCCCTGCAAACCGGAAAGGAGGTACTAGTACGTGTGTGATCTGCTATTTATTCGTGTAGGATCGAGTAGGTCGTTTCTTGAATTGAGCCCTGCAAACCGGAAAGGAGGTAGTACGTGCGTGATCCGCTATTTATCCATGTAGGATCGATAGTGTAGCTTGTCAGTTTCTTCAGAGGTAGGCATTTTTATCCGTGTAGGATCGATAGTGTAGCATGTCAGTTTCTTCAGAGGTAGGCATTTTTATTCAAAAAACTGCCACTTCGCATCTTGCATCGCAAATAAAACTGCCAGGAGCGCATTTGTAGGCTAGCTAGTGATCGATCAGTAACTTGTAAACACTGAGCGAACAGAAATAAGTAACTGTTAATGCATCTCAATGATTCACAGATCATATACAAATATGTAGCTCCAAAAGCAAAGATCAGCCACTTCGGATCTTGCGTCGCAACTAAAACTAACTAGTACGATTCCCATGCATAAGATCAACATGTTAATGCATCTCAATGATTCACAGATCATATACAAATATGTAGCTTCAAAAGCAAAGATCTAGAAAAAACATCTGTTCTTCCTACTAACATGGATGCTTCTCTTGGCCAACATTCAGTACGGACTGAAAGACAAATTTGTTTGTGAAGTCTACAATTACTCTTGCAAACGTAAGTGGTTTCACCAATAGCTGGAACCATGAGAATGAACCACACATGATGGAGGAACATCCACTGCAATATGATTTGGTCTTCTCTCGATCACACGGCGAGACTATTTTCGGAATACAAACTTTAACTTAGGCAAAATGATGCCCATTGTATAATCAAACCAAAGCAATGAAGCACCTAGTGTTGGCCAATGAATAGTACAGTACTACTTTTCTGTAGTCCATGAAGTGACTATCCAATCTTTCTGTGTCTATTTTCAAATGGCACTGCATGCAGTGACTATACCATTCTCTTGTGCAGTTCAACCAAAATTGCGGGCATTTTGTTTGTTTGCCAAATAGCAACGGGCAGACATCTCTGTCTGCACAAATATCAAGCAGCTAGTAAACATATACCACACCTTGTATTTTCGGTTTAAACATGTCTCTTCCGCTTAGCATCTGTCATGTTCTGCACTAGACAATCTGATACAGTTATGTTTTGCCCTGGACAATTTCATAATGAATTGATTTGCTGGTTCAGAGCAGAAATATAGCGCCTATTCTTCATCAGACCAAGGATATCCATGTTCGCAGTGATGGAACAGGTGAAATCGATACAACCGAAATTGAGCATCCAATCATTGAATCTTGTCCTGCACCTCCAATGTAGGTCCACCCTGCCAATAAATTCACATGCAAACCACTAGTATTACTATCTAATGACAGTACAAAAAGAGTAGCAAGATAGTAGCAAACCATGTACCTTCATAATGAACAGCTCATAGTGCCACCAATTGGATATAAAGGTTTGGAAAAAACATGCTCCTAATGTTGAACCAGTTGGACTTTTTGTGCAGTTCCACTAAAATCGAGCATCCCTGTTTGCATAGATATTGAAAGTGTGATTACTCTAGAAGTGACACTAGTTGAAGCATAGACTCACAAATATAAGCATTCCAATTTCTTAATGGGAAAAGGTAGCAAGACTGTTTCTAACCACCTGTTTGAAGGAATAAATAAAGCAACAGCGGCTGATGTCAGGAAGGCATACATAGTTTTTTCTGGAAAAGTGAGCCATTCCTGACCTTTCCTCTTCTTTTAAGCACATTTTGTGCAGTTCTACTAAAATAAAATGCCATCACCGCCTTGACAATTCAGTGACACTGTACAAAAGGAAATGACTTAACATTACATCATGATGTCATGTATGTAGTCGACAGGCATTAGAGACAAACATACAGACCTCCTCAAGAGAACAACCGGAGGAGGTGCTCACTCTTGACCTTTCCTCTTGTCTTCATAATTGTCTGTGCAGTTTAACCAAAATAAAATGACATCAGCGCCTTGGCATTTTGGTGACATTGTACAAAAAAATTAACTTATATCATGAAAGTGAGGTATGTAATCTATAAGCATTAACAGTGCAAAAATCTGAAGGTAGTAACAAGTTTCATCGTTGGTATACTGGATGTGCAACAACATTAGAATGCCTTAGCTGAAAAATCTTTAATACATCCACAATCAACAGCTAACCCTGAAATAATCCAGTGACATTAAATGGCATTGCTTAAATTTATGGGTGGCATTAGACTGAGAGCGGCATTAGTTAAATGTGGCATCACTTTAGCAGTAGCATTGCTTGACTTGACTACTGGCGTTATACTAACAGCAAAAAAAGTGGCAATAAGAGCATGGGAGGCCCATTCGGACAGTGGGCGCACCAGTACGATGTACCTCCACGGACGCAGAGTGGTGAGGGAGGTATGGTTGCCCAGAGCAACAAATATCCAGGCAGCATATGTGGATTACGTCCCATTTTTGTTCTCTTTAGCCACCTTTTTCCTATGTGAGGACAACAAACCGATCGACCTGGTCATTCTCTATTGCGTTGTCATGCCTTTCTACCCTTCTTCAACCAAGAGACACGAGACTCGTTCCTTAGCTACTGATTTTCCCCTTTTCAACCTAGATGCGGGTTCGATGCCTACTCTCTTGGACAGTACAGTCTCCCTTCCTTTCCTTATTCAACCCAGACATGGATTAGTCTGCATGAAGTAGGGTTTCCTTTAATAGTGCAAATTATGGTTTTCGTCTGCATGGCCAGCAGAGCAGAGGATAGCAAATTGGGAAGATGGTGGAGTGGAGGTAGCATACCTGAGGGTCGGCAGGAAGTGGCTTCGCTCGTGGTCGTCGTCCTCCGCACACACTACAGCAACAAGCTTGGGGGCGGAGGCCATCCCGCGCGGGTGCTAGGTCTGAGAGGACGGCCTTGTCGTCAGTGCATGACCTCGCTCGTCGACGATGAGTGCGTCAATGTTGCACGTCCTTTTCTTCCCCGGCGGATCTGTGACCACCGGTGAGGAGGGAGAGAGGGGTCGTCTTTTTTAGATCTGGAGAGAGGGTGGTAGTGTGAGAAGCAAGTGGGAAGCCCTTAGCAAGAAAGTGCTCAAGCTCCAGCCTATATATCTTTTAATACTACTAGTACTGGAGGTGGAGTAGTGGTAGAGTAGTTTATATTTTCTCTGTGTACAGTACCAGTTAGTCGTGCTTCAAAACTGATCGGCACGCCATTAAAAAAATAAAGGTCGATAACTAATGCGGCACCTCGGGCCAACGCGGCCAGATCGCATTTTGCACGAGAAATTACACACCATGTTTCGTTGACATGTGGTCCCGTTCCAACATATCAGTGAGACAACCGCGAGTAGTAGGAGTATTTCCGAACGGACGTGTAGGCGGGGGCGCCTCTTCGTGAACCGTGGCAAACTCGCAACCGTCCACCGACTCTTCGCCTTTCCCTCTCGATTTGGAACTGTTGTCGCACGCTCGTCCTCTCCCTCCTCCATTTTCCTTCAGCCCTTCACCCTTTCTTCTGCCATGTTCGATCGTCTTCTCCATGGAGGGAACAGGCCGGAAACGACCCCGTTATTCTTGCCCCGATCTAAAAGATGACGTGGTGGAGGAACTCATTGATCGGTGCGACGTCATCACCTCGGCTAGCATGGCAGGTTCGTTCAAGCCCATTCTCGACTCAATTAATAACATCATTACAAAGAACCCAAGAGTAAAGGAGCGGTTTGATCTCCCCTATCTTCTTCGCCGTGACCCTGATGACTGGCGCCGGCACGACGGAGGCCTCGCCCTGTGCCAGTTGATGCCGCTTGATAATGATACATATGATGTTAAGATGCCATCGCTTGAGGGCAAGGCTTGGGCGGGCACAAATGGAGATTGGGTTGTTTACATTGGGTCCAACTGTGAGTGGGAACTTATGAATGTGTACAGTCGTGACCGGGTTCCACTTCCAAAAATCTCAGCAGACTGCCCAGAGGTTGAGCACACCGGTATTATACACATGTTCAAATATGATCATGGTGACTGTCTTCTACGGAAGATAGCAATTTGTCAAGTTCCCAACCGCTCTTGGAATTACAACAACTATCAAGTTGTTGCTATCTTCGACAAGCTTGTTGCCGTCCTTCGTGGTTCGACTCGATGGATATTGCTCAAAATCAGTTTCTGTACACGGATGAGTACTGTGATGCAATTCAATACGAGGGCCTTGTGTTTGCTGCCACCACTCGTGGCACTATTTTTGCATGGGATCCTCGTAGTTTCGGTATGTTTGTCTTCCACCGTAATTATAATTGTTTCATCCACATGCATGCGGGTTAGCAATTTTCCCTTTACTAATTAACCTTCTTCTTGTGTTTCCAAGGTCCTGTGAACATCCCACCACCTATACTTGAAAATTTTTATAACCAAGGGGGAGATGACGATGGTGATGATCACGAGCATGAGGACGAGCAGAACCCATATAATCAGTGGTGCCTGGCAACTAATTCCGATGGATCACCTCTTCTTGTGTGTATACAGCCCACTAATGATGTTACTACTAAGGAAGAAGGTGTAGTCTCCCATGGTCGCACTCTCCGGACCTATTCCAACACCCGTTGCATGGTATTCGGGATGGATACTAGTGTGCTAGCGCCAGCTCCTTCTCCCTGGTACAGAATTGATTGTCTTGGAGAAAACTCGCTCTTCCTTGGACAAAACTATCTGATGATGGTGAAAGGCGATCCAACTGATGTTGACACAACGTTAACAGTACCATTTATGAGAAGCAACTATGTCTATACCTCGGACATTTGGGTGGTTCCCTACCCTGGTACTGATATAGTAGGCCACTTCAGCCTGGATGATCAGTCTTGCGTTGGTTTCCAGATCGACAATCGATGGCCCGTCCCAGAGAATCACTTGTGGTTCAAAGCAAGCGTTTCCAACGCTGAGGAATGGTTGAGTTGAAGTTCATTTCATTGCTTGTTATTTGTTGTGTGGTGAAAACTTTAGTATTTATAATGTATCCTCGTTGTCGATGTGGGTTGATGACCTGTTGTATGTAATAAAATTATATGTGTGTGATAAACTTACTAAATTTATGAATGGCTTTCGAGTCACTTCTCTAAATTTGTACTAGCTTCACATGCTTCGCGCGTCGGGCGGGTGTTTTTACTGTAGCCATATGTTAATGTGTTCGTTGTACGTAACCAGCACCTCGAATCCTCGATACTAGTATACTATATAGTAGTAGGAGTAAGTAGTAGGAGTAGTAGGGTGGCATGGGCCAGAACAAGCATTCACATCTAGGAGTACGGCACACGCCACCACCACGACATCCATCTGACACCACATTATTTCTTGGAGTCCGTGCTAGAGCAATCTCTTCAACCTCGTCGTTTCTCTAACTTCAGCCATCGCGCGACGGGCGAGGTGGGGGTTTGCCGATAGTCGGTTTCCTTAACTGCGGTCCCACTTGTAAGGCCAACTCCAACACACGACCCCAAACGCACCTCCCTTTTACACGAACTCCAATGATAATTTTGACTAGAAAAGCAAGACCAAAGAAAACAAGAACCACAAGAATACATTTTACTACTCCTGTAAGTTGGATTAGTGCCTTCTCGATGCATTCATTGTTGATCTACGGAGGCTCGATCTTGCGTCTGTGCTAGCTAAAAGTGATAGAACATCTACTAAATTGCGCTCTATCAATATATGGATGTACTCTTCTTCCCAATAAAAAACTTGCATCCATTCTACTCCCTCCGTTGCACAATACATGCCTTCTATTTGTCAAAATATATATGTATCTAGACATGTCTTAGTATATAGGTACATCCATTTTTGGACAAATGGAAGACAAGTATTTTAGAACGGAGGGAGTACACAATAAAAATTTTAAGTTAGCACAACTAGTCTAATCCGAGAGCGGAACCGAAGATTTGGTCGGGTTCTTCCTCCTTTTGCTGACACGTGGGACATCCAACATCCAGGTCATGTCATGAAAGAAAATAGAGTGGTAGTTGAAGCCACGAGATGTGCATCTTGGGTTAAACTGTAAATAGAATCTTACTACTCTTAAGTAACTCCAAAAGCGGCCACCGAAGATCTTTATTGGATTTGTTTTTCATCACCAGCACGTTGAGGTGAAAGATGTGCAGGTTCAGTGGGTCCTCTTGCGTTTTCACTGACATGTGGGGCCGCATGTGAGCAAACAGACGATGGGCTCCGCGCGTCCGCTGGCTGGCTGAGAAGAGAGATAGAGGAGGGCTGAGCACGGACTGCAGGAAATTTGTTCTACGTACCTCGATATAGGCTTGATATAGTGGGGTGGCATGGGCCATAACTAGCATTCACGTCTAGCAGTACGGCACACGCCACCCACATGAGTCCCATCCGACACCAATTTTCTTGGAGTCCGTGCTACAACCATCTCTTCTCCCTCCTGTTTTCTCAGCAATCACGCGGTGGGCGGGGTGGGGGTTTGCCGATAGTCGGTTTGCTCAACTGCAGTCCCACTTGTAAGTGAAAATGCAACACCGCACGCATTCCCTCTTGAGCGGCATGCCAGACCAACCGTGTGGGGGTGCGACGCGAACACGGCAGGCTTTTCCTTTTGAACTCGTAACTTGTAAAATTTGGTTCTGCTCCATGGCGCGATCGATAGATAGAAAATAACGATTTTTCCTAGAGTAATGAGAAGTTTGGTTCTGGCACCGTTCATGCATGAGTACGTACAAAAATTATGAAGTTGATGCGAAAGGTAAGATAATTACTGTAGTATCATATACTACTACATGGATTTGACGGAAAGATAAAAACACATACGGATCCATCAACGTTCAACGACATCCTCACGCCCTAGTGCGCCGAGTCACCAACCGACATGTGAGGAGCAGCGGCGTTGGCGGCGAGCTCAACGTGCTTCTGAACAGTGTCGTCCAAGGTTGCCCTGCGCTCCAAGAAGGCCAGCGTCCTATCGTCCTCCTCTTGCATGTAGTAGTCCTTGTGGACAATATGCGCGTAGACGTGGGTGATTATGTCGATGGTGTCTTGCTGCGTCAGGCGCTGCGCGGCGAGCGCGACCTCGAGGTGGACATTTTCCAGCGCGACGGCGGGCACTCGCAGGGCCACCAGTGCGTCAAAGAGGTTGTTACCCATAGTGGCCGTTGAGGGTGGCGGGCATCGCAGAGCCTGGGCGCGTCGGCTAGAGGCTTACATCAAAGTCATCCGCAAGCTTCTTGACGACGGTGAAGTTGTCAAGGAAACCGACGAGGACCTCGTCGAACAAGGAGACGAAGCTGTCATCCAAGCGGCCCCTCGCCCTGGCGGCCTCAAGCAATACTACCTGGAGACGTTCCTCGGTGCCGGGCCGTAGGCCGGCGTCGACCATCTGGCACAGCCGGCTGATGCTCGCGCTCATCGCCTCCATGGGTCTAGCGTAGCTTCTAGTCAACTGATCTTGCGATTCGAGCGATCACTCAACCCTTGGTTAGCGTGCGTAGGTGCGTAGGATTTCATACTACTCCTCGGCCCTCTACTACACCTACCTTTGGCTGTATGATAGGTGGGCCAGCCACCCCTGGGGCCATGTGTCAATGAAGCTGCGTCCCCCTCTGTGCCGGTGCAGTATAGTCATATCACCGGACCTCTAGTTGGGGCCAAACGAGAGAAGTTTGATGTTTACTGGTTTATTGGTCCCCTTTGCATTTTGCGCCAAGTTCTGACCTTTTATTTAACTAATAAAATGTTAATGCATGTAAACAAAAATGTTGTGTAAGTCACCTTACGAAAACCAAATAATCCCAACATACTTAGGCACGGTGCATTAACTCCCTCCTTGTTTCTTATTTTGTGACATATCAACCAATGAGAGATGTGGGCCGTGCATGCTTTCAATGACTTGAGACTACCAAACATGACATGCAGTGTTTAGTTCATTGCATGTAATCCTATTAGTACTCTAGTTAGGAGTAGCAAAAAAACATTAAGTTCTCTCGCCGATAGGAATAAAACACCATGTATTTATTTACAGAGGGAGTAGTACATTTTTGGTGACATGCATTACTAGATATTGCTGGTCAAATACTAAAATCCATATGGACGTGGTAGTACTCCTAAATCTAGACGGTGGTGCTACTAGTACTAGTAGTAGTACTACCAATGTAGTAGTAGGAGTACTAGCACTGTACTACCCGTTGGTCAAATTATTACGTGCTGCTCCTCATAGTGAAGTGACAAGACCCTGCGCTGGAGATGACACCTGAGTATAGGCGTCGTGTTTGGCATACCATAGTCAGCCTCGCCGTCTGCAGTCACTATCATCATGGTTGTAGAGCTAGCTTGCTTACAACTAGCCTTGTTCGACATAATTTCCCGTGCGTAGATGCCCGTGCATTGCACGGAACACCAAGATTGGGGGTGGACGGCTCCGGCAGTGGCCATCGCGCCACATTTTTCCACGGCCTTCTACTCCTAGATGTGGTGGGGAGGAGATGAGGCTGATTGTGAGAGACAAGGAGTTGTTTGTAAATAGGGAACAAGTGCGGGCATCTTTTTGCAAAAATGGAGAAGCTTGGTTTGTATGCGTCAGATCTAGATCCGACGGCTATTGGTGAAAGATGGGAGGCACAACATCATCACCAACTCAGGACCTATTTGATTCGCAGGATTTTGAAAACGCAGGAATAGGACACGGCAATATTACAAGTTTCAAACTGATATTACAAATGTTAGGAGTAATGCTGCACCTACGAAGAGGGAATTACTATGAAGTTTACATAAGAACTTTCGTTACTTTAGGTGGATGCAGCATTATCGTACAAACTAAAATCCACCGCCCTGACAAGTCACTAATGGGAAAATAAGTTTTCGAGTCTCTGGCCACTTGATGTTTCAAAAACAAATTCAGCTTCTGCGGAGACTTTGTCATTTAGGCTTAGACGCTTGCGGTGATCAGCACGCCATTCATTGTTGCGCCAGAGAACGCCAAACCTCATTACCTTGAGCACACTTGCCTCCAGAACAAAGAACCTGGCCAATTTAATCTCAGATGTGCTGTCTCGGTAGTCGATCAAATCAATTTCTGTAAGATGGAGATCAAGCATTCGACGAGATTGTTATAGTGCAGCACATTTTTCACTTTCGGGTCTTTTTTTATCTACAAAAGAAGAGAACATATTAGAGCAGCTGGCTGCATAAGATTGCCGTGTCATCAAGAGGTACCAATATCATTCGCTCATACGATAGGGTTGGCTGGCTAGTGATATTTTTTCACTCTCTCCCTCTCTCTCTCTCTCTTTCTGTTTCCTCTCATTTAACTAGGAGCACGTGAAGAGCTTGGGCATTTGTTGCCTTCCACTATGTGGCCGATGCCATATTTCGCAAAAGTATGCCACATAACACGCATCGATGTCAAATCTTGGCACCGCTCTCGCGATGTGAGAGAGTTGGCACCGTTGTGCACACAGACCCACATGTATAAACAAATCAATCAAACCAACTACACCAGCCTCTCACTCTCCCAAACAAGTGTTTTTTTATTGCCTCAGTCCTCTCTCTCCCACGCAGTGTTTTTTCATTGCGTGAGTTAATTTGGCACCGGAGCAAAGTAGGTGATCCAGATTGGGACACCAGGTGAGCAATGGAGGGGCATCGATGCCAAATGCATCACAAGTGAATTTGGCACATGTTTTGGCCTACATAGCCCACTTTTGTAATACTACCTCGTATTTAGTATAAAATTTTGACCATAGATTTACCTAAGAAAATGCCAATGCATGTCACTAAAAATTACACCATTTGAAATTATGTTCAAATACGAATCCAACGATATAGTTCTTAGTGACATTCATTAACATTTTGTCAGTTAAATATATGGTCAAATTTTGATACTGCAAAATTGGAAGAGTAAACCAGGACGGAGGTGGTACTTGCTCTTAGGGTAACCATAGAGTTACTAGAGTAGTCTAAGTTACTTTCCACTATGACTAGCCTAGGCTGCTATAGTAGTACAGCATAAAAACGATGCAGGTGATCACGTGAGAAAAAATACTAAAAACATTTCTTTTGGTGCAGTGCGTAGATGCAATTTTGAACACTACACTTGTCATCGTAATTTGGTTTAAACTTACTAGCGTGCGGGGTGCTACCCCGAGTGGTTTCAACTTTGTTTACTTCACCGCGTGTCAGATGGGCCTCTAGTTTACTTATTTTCACCCACTGCCACATGGGCCAGCACACGAAGATACAGAACACGAGCTGACAAGGCAGCATGTGGATTGGTTGACCGGTCAACTAAACAATATACGGAGCTATACGCTGACACAGTGAGCGTATTATCCGTCGGTATAGAGAGTTTGAGTGAGAGGGGAGGCCCGTGAGAGATAGCAGAGAGAGAGAGAAAGAGCTACTCCCTCCGTTCGATAATGTAGTTCCAACATTTTTTTAAGTCAAACTTTTGAAACTTTGACCAAGTTTATAAAGAAATTACTTATATCTACAATACCAAAGATAAATGATAGTATGAAGTAAGTACATGTTGTGATGAATCTAATGATCATTCCAGATGTAAATGTTTTTCTCCACATATACCTGGTCAAACGTTTCTGAGGTTTGACTTTTCAAAACATCCATATGCTTATGGACGTGACAGAGTCCCTAACAAGAGAGAGAGTGAAAAAAGTGTGTGTGCGTGTGTGAAAGAGACATGGACAACACACGATAAAAGTAGAGAAAAAGTGTGCGTGTCTTATGCAAACATATCACACATGCATCTTCGACAATGGAGGCAAGGTGAGGAGATAGTGTGTGGTTGTTTGGAACCAAGAGAGCAAGACCCCTTGCACGTGGCCAAGAGGGGTCTGACAAACAAGGGAGAGAGGTCGAGAGAGACGTACGGAGAAAATGCAGACATGGGGAGGAGAGAGTGTATGTTTGTCATAGAGAGATCCCCTGGAGATCGTGATGGGACTACATGGGTGGGAGATCGAGTGACAAGGTGTGTGCGCGATAGAAGATGCCCTGAGAGATATCGAGATAGACGTATGGATGGAAGGAGACAATACATGTGTTCCTGATGGCTAGTAAGAGATAATCATACTTAGGAGGGGGGAGTGCTTGCGCCTATGATGGATTGAGGGATTATGGTACTTAGGGGGGTGCATGTCGCATGGAGAGAGAACAAGGGCGGAGAGTGTTGGATGAGTCTATATGTATAGCGCGAGCGAGACATGTGTATGTGTGAACCAGGGAGATATAATGCCAGTTTGGCTTGTGTCCTGAGCATCTTTTGCCTGGCTTGGGGTTGTGGCTGGATTTCATGCACGCTTGTTTGGTTGCTACCCTGTGAAAAAGAAAGCCCGCCTGGCCTGGGTTCCCTTGCACTTTAATTAGCCTGGCTGAACTCCAGACACTGCAAGTAGCCTGGCCCAGGCGACCAATTTCGAACGCCTGGTTGTGCCTGGTCGTGTGGCCACGAGGCTAACAGCAACATGGATGGATATTAGCATTAAATAATTGATGCATGGATTGATTCATGGAATGTTGATGCTTTGCCTGGCCCAGGCATGAACCAAACGCTTCAGCACCACACAAGCCTGGCCAGGCAGAATTATTTTACATCTCACGTCCACACCAGGCAGTACCGGCCATCAAGGCATCAGGGTCAGGTCACGAACCAAACTGACCAATAAAGTTTGAGAGAGATTGAGGAGCCCCGATAAGGCTGAGTGGTGCGTCAGATAGCTGAGAGGGGGAAAGAGATATTCCATCCGCTCGATAATGCAGTGCATGTAAATTTTTTAGAAGTCAAACTTTGGAAACTTTGATCAGGTTTACGCAAATGTTATTTATATCTACAATACCAAAGATACATCATACAAAACTACATCTCATGGTGAATCTAATGGTATATGTTTGTCGTACTAGATGTAATTCTTTTTCTCCACGTACATGGTCAAACTTTGTGATGTTTAACTTTTCAATAAATCTATATGCTATGGACCAAGGAGAGTGCCTCAGTCGAGACAGATCAAGTGCGTGTGAAGGAGAATGAGTAAGTGTGCAAAAAGAGTATGTGTGTGAAAGAGAAAGTGACAACAAATGATAAATTAGAGAGAGAGAGAGAGAGTGTGTGTGTTTTTTCGTTTCTTATGCGAACATATCACGCATGCATCTCCGAGATGGAAAAGCAAGGCGAGGAGATACACGAAGATAGCTAGTGTGTGATTGTTTTCAACGGAGAGAGACACCCCTGTAGCACATGTCCAATAGAGGTGTGGCCAACAAGGAACAAAGGTCGAGAGGGACACATGGATGGCATGGACGCATGGGGAGGGAGAGAGGGTGTGTTTGTGATAGAGAGATCCCGTCAAGATCGTGAGGGGACTATATGGGTGGGAGATCGAGGGAGTGCATGCGCGATAGAAAGATGCCCCGAGAGAAATCGAGATAGACCATGCACATGTTTGTGATGGAGACTAAGATTAGCTAGTCATATACATATAGGGGGACTGTGTGTGCCTGCAATTGAGTGAGAGACCATCATACTTGGCTAGCTGGGCATGAGATTGTGTGTGTGCGCGTGTGAGATGGAGAGAGAATGAGGGGGAGAGATAGAGTTTTAGATGGGCCTATCGAGTGCGAGTGAGATATGTTGGGGAACGTAGCAGAAATTCAAAATTTTCCTACGTGTCACCAAGATCTATCTATGGAGAGACCAGCAATGAGGGGAAGGAGAGTGCATCTACATACCCTTGTAGATCGCTAAACGGAAGCGTTCAAGTGAACGGGGTTGATGGAGTCGTACTCGTCGTGATTCAAATCACCGATGATCCTAGTGCCGAACGGACGGCACCTCCGCGTTCAACACACGTACAGCCCGGTGACGTCTCCCTCGCCTTGATCCAGCAAGGAGAGAGGGAGAGGTTGAGGAAGACTCCATCCAGCAGCAGCTCAACGGCGTGGTGGTGGTGGAGGAGCGTGGCAATCCTGCAGGGCTTCGCCAAGCACTACGGGAGAGGAGAAGGACTTGGGAGAGAGGGAGGGGCTGCACCAAAGGCAAAAGTGTGTCTCTAGAGGCCCTCCTACCCCCACTATATATAGGGAGCCCAAGGGGGGCGCCCTAGGGTTCTCCCCTAGGGGGCGGCGGCCAGGGGAGGTCCTCCCCCCCAAGGCACCTAGGAGGTGCCTTCCCCCTTGGGACTCTTCCTTAGGGTTCCCCTTCCACCTAGGCGCATGGGCCATAGGGAAGTGGCGCCAGCCCACTTTGGGCTGGATCCCTTCCCACTTCAGCCCCATGGGACCCTCCGGGATAGGTGGCCCCACCCGGTGGACCCCCGGGACCCTTTCGGTGGTCCCGGTACAATACCGATGACCCCGAAACTTGTCCCGATGGCCGAAATAGGACTTCCTATATATAAATCTTTACCTCCGGACCATTCCGGAACTCCTCGTGACGTCCGGGATCTCATCCGGGACTCCGAACAACTTTCGGGTTACCACATACAAGCTTCCTTTATAACCCTAGCGTCATCGAACCTTAAGTGTGTAGACCCTACGGGTTCAGGAGACATGCAGACATGACTGAGACGTTCCCCGGTCAATAACCAACAGCGGGATCTGGATACCCATGTTGGCTCCCACATGTTCCACGATGATCTCATCGGATGAACCACGATGTCAAGGACTTAATCAATCCCGTATACAATTCCCTTTGTCTAGCGGTATTGTACTTGCCCGAGATTCGATCGTCGGTATCTAATACCTAGTTCAATCTCGTTACCGGCAAGTCTCTTTACTCGTTCCGTAACACATCATCCCGTGATCAACTCCTTGTCACATTGCGCACTATGATGATGTCCTACCGAGTGGGCCCAGAGATACCTCTCCGTTTACACGGAGTGACAAATCCCAGTCTCGATTCGTGCCAACCCAACAGACACTTTCGGAGATACCTGTAATGCACCTTTATAGTCACCCAGTTACGTTGTGACGTTTGGTACACCCAAAGCACTCCTACGGTATCCGGGAGTTGCACAATCTCATGGTCTAAGGAAATGATACTTGACATTAGAAAAGCTATAGCATACGAACTACACGATCTAGTGCTATGCTTAGGATTGGGTCTTGTCCATCACATCATTATCCTAATGATGTGATCCCGTTATCAACGACATCCAATGTCCATGGTCAGGAAATCGTAACCATCTATTGATCAACGAGCTAGTCAACTAGAGGCTTACTAGGGACATGGTGTTGTCTATGTATCCACACATGTATCTGAGTTTCCTATCAATACAATTATAGCATGGATAATAAACGATTATCATGAACAAGGAAATATAATAATAATCAATTTATTATTGCCTCTAGGGCATATTTCCAACAGTCTCCCACTTGCACTAGAGTCAATAATCTAGTTCACATCGCCATGTGATTAACACTCACAGAGTTCTAGGTTTGATCATGTTGCTTGTGAGAGAGGTTTTAGTCAACGGGTCTGAACCTTTCAGATTCGTGTGTGCTTTACAAATCTCTATGTCATCTCCTAGATGTAGCTACCACGTTCTATTTGGAGCTATTCCAAATAACTGTTCTACTTGGAGTTATTCTAAATTGTTGCTCCATTATACGTATCCGGTATCTCTACTCAGAGCTATCCGGATAGGTGTTAAGCTTGCATGAGTACCCTTCGACGAACTCTTTTACCACCTCCATAATCGAGAAAATTCCTTAGTCCACTAGTTACTAAGGATAACTTTGACCGCTGTCCTGTGATCCATTCTTGGATCACTCTTGTACCCCTTGACTGACTCATGGCAAGGCACACTTCAGGTGCGGTACACAGCATAGCATACTGTAGAGCCTATGTCTAAGCATAGGGACGACCTTCGTCCTTTCTCTCTATTCTGCCGTGGTCGAGCTTTAAGTCTTAACTTCATACCTTACAACTCAGGCAAGAACTCCTTCTTTGACTGATCCATCTTGAACACCTTCAAGATCATGTCAAGGTATGTGCTCATTTGAAAGTACCATTAAGCGTTTTGATCTATCCTTATAGATCTTGATGCTCAATGCTCAAGTAGCTTAATCCAGGTTTTCCATTGAAAAACACTTTCCAAATAACCCTATATGCTTTCCAGAAATTCTATACGTCATTCTGATCAACAATATGTCAACAACATATACTCATCAGAAATTCTATAGTGCTCCCACTCACTTCTTTGGAAATACAAGTTTCTCATAAACTTTGTATACACCCAAAGTCTTTGATCATCTCATCAAAGCATACATTCCAACTCCGAGATGCTTACTCCAGTCCTTAGAAGGATTGCTGGAGCTTTGCATACTTATTAGCATCTTTCAGGATTGTCAAAAACCTTCCGGTTGTATCACATACAACCTTTCCTCAAGGAAATCATCGAGGAAACAATGTTTTGACATCCTATCTGCAAGATTTCATAAATAATGCAGTAATCGCTAATATAATTCCAACAGACCTTTAGCATCGCTACGGGTGAGAAAGTCTCATCGTAGTCAACTCCTTGAACTTGTCGGAAAACATCTTAACGACAAGTCGAGCTCTCTTAATGGTGACATTTACCATCATTGTCCGTCTTCCTTTTAAAATCCATCTGTACTCAACAGCCTTACGACCATCAAGTAGTTCTTCCAAAGTCTACACTTTGTTTTCATACATGGATCCTCTCTCGGATTTAATGGCCTTGAGCCATTTATCGGAATCCAGGCCCACCATCGCTTCTCCATAGCTCGTAGGTTCATTGTTGTCTAGCAACATGACTTCTAAAACAGGATTACGTACCACTCTGAAGTAGTACGCATCCTTGCCATCCCACGAGGTTTGGGAGTGACTTGATCCTGAAGTCTCATGATCAATATCATAAGCTTCCACTTCAATTGGTGTAGGTGCCACAGGAACAACTCTTTGTGCCCTGCTATACACTAGTTGAAGTGACGGTTCAATAACCTCATCAAGCCTCCACCATCCTCCCACTCAATTCTTTCGAGAGAAACTTTTCCTCGAGAAAGGACCCGATTCTAGTAACAATTGCTCTCGAATCTGAGACAGGAGGTATACCCAACTGTTTTGGGTGTCCTATGAAGATGCATTTATTCGCTTTGGGTTCGAGCTTATCAGCCTGAAACTTTTTCACATAAGCGTCGCAGCCCCAAACTTTTAAGAAATGACAGCTTAGGTTTCTCTAAACCATAGTTCATACGGTGTCATCTCATCGGAATTACGTGGTGCCCCTTTTAAAGTGAATGTGGTTGTCTCTAATGCTAACCCATAAACTATTATGGTAATTCGATAAGAGACATCATGGTATGCATCATATCCAATAGGGTGCAGTTATGATGTTCGGACACACCATCACACTATGGTGTTCCAGGCTGTATTAGTTGTGAAACAGTTTCCACAATGTCTTAATTCTGTGCCAAACTCGTAATTCAGATATTCATCTCTATGATCATATCATAGATATTTTATCCTCTTGTCACGACGATCTTTCAACTTCACCCTGAAATTACTTGAACCTTTCAATAATTCAGACTCGTGATTCATCAAGTAAATATACTCAACATCTACTCAAATCATCTGTGAAGTAAGAACATAACGATATCCACTACATGCCTCAGCACTCATTGGACTGCACACATCAAAATGTTTTCTTCCAACAAGTTGCTTTCTAGTTCCATTTTACTGGAAAAACGAGGCTTTCAGTCATCTTGCCCATGTGGTATAATTTGCATGTCTCAAGTGATTCAAAATCAAGTGAGTCCAAACGGTCCATTTGCATGGAGTTTCTTCATGCATATACACCAATAGACATGGTTCGCATGTCCTCAAACTTTTCAAAACGAGTGAGCCCAAAGATCCATCAACATGGAGCTTCTTCATGGCGTTTTATACCGATATGACTTAAGTGGCAGTGCCACAAGTAGGTGGTACTATCATTACTATCTTTTGGCATGAACATGTGTATCACTACGATCGAGATTCAATAAACTATTCATTTTAGGTGTAAGACCATTGAAGGTATTATTCAAATAAACAGAGTAACCATTATTCTCCTTAAATGAATAACCGTATTGCGACAGACATAATCCAATCATGTCTATGCTCAACGCAAACACCAATCTCGATGGTAGAAGGAGCGTGCGATGCTTGATCATATCAACATTGGAAACACTTCCAACACATATCGTCAGCTCACCTTTAGCTAGTCTCCGTTTATTCCGTAGCTTTTATTTCGAGTTACTAACACTTAGCAACCGAACCGGTATCTAATACCCTGGTGCTACTAGGAGTACTAGTAAAGTACACATCAACATAATGTATATCCATATACTTCTATCGACCTTTCCAGCCCTCTCATCTACCAAGTATCTAGGGTAATTTTGCTCCAGTGGTTGTTCCCTTTATTACAGAAGCACTTAGTCTCGGGTTTTGGGTTCAACCTTGGGTTTCTTCACTAGAGCAGCAGCTGAATTGCCGTTTCATGAAGTATCCCTTTGTTCCCTTGCCCTTCTTGAAACTAGTGGTTTCACCAACCATCAACAATTGATGCTCCTTCTTGATTTCTACTTTCGCGGTGTCAAACATCGCGAATATCTCAAGGATCATCATATATGTCCCTGATATTTCATAGTTTATCACGAAGCTCTAGCAGCTTGGTGGTAATGACTTCGGAGAACCATCACTATTTCATCTGGAAGATCAACTCCCACTCGATTCAAGCGATTGTTGTACTCAGACAATCTGAGCACAAGCACAACAATTGAGCTTTTCTCCTTAGTTTGTAGGCTAAGAAAATCGTCGGAGGTCTTATACCTCTTGACGTGGGCACGAGCCTGAAATCCCAATTTCAGTCCTTGGAACATCTCATATGTTCTGCGATGTTTCAAAAACGTCTTTGGTGCCTCAATTCTAAACCATTTAGCATTACGCACTGAACTATCATGTAGTCATCAAAACGTGTATGTCAGATGTTCGCAACATCCACAGACGACGTTCGAGGTTCAGCACACTGAGCGGTGCATTAAGGACATAAGCCTTCTATGAAGCAATGAGGACAATCCTCAGTTTACGGACCTAGTCCGCATAATTGCTACTATCAACTTTCAACTAATTTTTCTCTAGGAACATATCTAAACAGTAGAACTATAACGCGAGCTACGACATAATTTGCGAATTCCTTTTGACTATGTTCAGGATAATTAAGTTCATCTTATGAACTCCCACTCAGATAGACATCCCTCTAGTCATCTAAGTGATTACATGATCCGAGTCAACTAGGCTGTGTCCGATCATCACGTGAGACGGACTAGTCAACGTCGGTGAACATCTTTATGTTGATCGTATCTTCTATACGACTCATGCTCGACCTTTCGGTCTTCTGTGTTCCGAGGCCATGTCTGTACATGCTAGGCTCGTCAAGTTAACCCTAAGTGTTTTGCATGTGTAAAACTGTCTCACACCCGTTGTATGTGAACGTAAGGATCTATCACACCCGATCATCACGGCGTGCTTCGAAACGATGAACTTTAGCAACGGTGCACAGTTAGGGGAGAACACTTGTTGAAATTGTTATGAGGGATCATCTTATTTACTACCGTCGTTCTAAGTAAACAAGATGCATAAACATAATAAACATCACATGCAATTATATAGTAGTGACATGATATGGCCAATATCATATAGCTCCTTCGATCTCCATCTTCGGGGCTCCATGATCATCTTCGTCACCGGCATGATACCATGATCTCCATCATCATGATCTCCATCATCGTGTCTTCTTGAAGTTGTCACGTCATCTATTACTTCTACTACTACAGCTAACGGTTAGCAATAAAGTAAAGTAATTGCATGACGTTTATGTTGACACGCAGGTCATAAATAAATTAAGACAACTCCTATGGCTCCTGCCGGTTGTCATATTCATCGACATGCAAGTCATGATTCCTATTACAAGAACATGATCAATCTCATACATCACATATATCATTCATCACATCCTTTTGGCCATATCACATCACATAGCATACCCTGCAAAAACAAGTTAGACGTCCTCTAATTGTTTGTTTGCATGTTTTACGTGGCTGCTATGGGTTTCTAGCAAGAACGCATCTTACCTACGCAAAAGCCACAACATGATATGCCAATTGCTATTTACCCTTCATAAGGACCCTGTTCATCGAATCCGATCCGACTAAAGTGGGAGAGACAGACACCCGCCAGCCACCTTATGCAACTAGTGCATGTTTGTCGGTGGAACCGGTCTCACGTAAGAGTACGTGTAAGGTTGGTCCGGGCCGCTTCATCCCACAATACCGTCGAATCAAGATAAGACTAGTAACGGCAAGCATATTGAACAAAATCAACGCCCACAACTACTTTGTGTTCTACTCGTGCATAGAATCTACGCAATAGACCTAGCTCATGATGCCACTGTTGGGGAACGTAGCAGAAATTCAAAATTTTCCTACGTGTCACCAAGATCTATCTATGGAGAGACCAGCAACAAGGGAAGGAGAGTGCATCTACATACCCTTGTAGATCGCTAAGCGGAAGCGTTCAAGAGAACGGGGTTGAAGGAGTCGTACTCGTCGTGATCCAAATCACCGGCACCTCCGCGTTCAACACACGTACAGCCCGGTGACGTCTCCCATGCCTTGATCCAGCAAGGAGAGAGGGAGAGGTTGAGGAAGACTCCATCCAGCAGCAGCACAACGGCGTGGTGGTGGTGGAGGAGCGTGGCAATCCTGCAGGGCTTGCCAAGCACCACGGGAGAGGAGAAGGACTTGGGAGAGAGGGAGGGGCTGCACCAAAGGCAAAAGTGTGTCTCTAGAGGCCCTCCTACCCCCACTATATATAGGGAGCCCAAGGGGGGCGCCCTAGGGTTTCCCCTAGGGGGGGCGGCGGCCAAGGGAGGTTTCCCTCCCCCCCAAGGCACCTAGGAGGTGCCTTCCCTCCTTGGGACTCTTCCTTAGGGTTCTCCCTCCACCCTAGGCGCATGGGCCCTAGGGGAAGTGGCGCCCCAGCCCACTTTGGGCTGGATCCCTTCCCACTTCAGCCCATGGGACCCTCCGGGATAGGTGGCCCCACCCGGTGGACCCCCGGGACCCTTTCGGTGGTCCCGGTACAATACCGATGACCCCGAAACTTGTCCTGATGGCCGAAATAGGACTTCCTATATATAAATCTTTACCTCCGGACCATTCCGGAACTCCTCGTGACGTCCAGGATCTCATCTGGGACTCCGAACAACATTCGGTAACCACATACAAGCTTCCTTTATAACCCTAGCGTCATCGAACCTTAAGTGTGTAGACCCTACGGGTTCGGGAGACATGCAGACATGACCGAGACGTTCTCCGGTCAATAACCAACAGCGGGATCTGGATACCCATGTTGGCTCCCACATGTTCCACAATGATCTCATCGGATGAACCACGATGTCAAGGACTTAATCAATCCTGTATACAATTCCCTTTGTCTAGCGGTATTGTACTTGCCCGAGATTCGATCGTCGGTATCCCTATACCTTGTTCAATCTCGTTACCGGCAAGTCTCTTTACTCGTTCCGTAACACATCATCCCGTGATCAACTCCTTGATCACATTGTGCACATTATGATGATATCCTACCGAGTGGGCCCAGAGATACCTCTCCGTTTACACGGAGTGACAAATCCCAGTCTCGATTCGTGCCAACCCAACAGACACTTTCGGAGATACCTGTAATGCACCTTTATAGTCACCCAGTTACGTTGTGACGTTTGGTACACCCAAAGCACTCCTACGGTATCCGGGAGTTGCACAATCTCATGGTCTAAGGAAATGATACTTGACATTAGAAAAGCTATAGCATACGAACTACACGATCTAGTGCTATGCTTAGGATTGGGTCTTGTCCATCACATCATTATCCTAATGATGTGATCCCGTTATCAACGACATCCAATGTCCATGGTCAGGAAATCGTAACCATCTATTGATCAACGAGCTAGTCAACTAGAGGCTTACTAGGGACATGGTGTTGTCTATGTATCCACACATGTATCTGAGTTTCCTATCAATACAATTATAGCATGGATAATAAACGATTATCATGAACAAGGAAATATAATAATAATCAATTTATTATTTGCCTCTAGGGCATATTTCCGAGTGCGAGTGAAGATATGCATGTGTATGTGTGACCCGGGTGGATGGAGAGTTTGTGAGAGGGAGGAAGAGCTCCGAGACAACATAGTGGTGCGTGAGAGAGTTACAGGCAAAGAGCCAAGGAATCTGTGTGCGTACGATGAGTGCACCCAAGGTATCTAGCTTGGACTAGCTAGAGTATCATACATAGTGTGCGAGAGAGACCTATAGATGGTGTATATATGCATGCGAACTAGAAAGACCCCCCACACACACAAAGAGAGAGAGAGAGAGAGAGAGAGATGGAGAGAAAGGGACAGGGATGAACAAGGTTTTTGTGTCGGATGCGTGTGACAGAATTGAAGATTGTCGCCGAGAGAGAGAGATAAAGAGAGAGAGAGAGAACAGGAGTCGGGGAGAGGGGGAGGTCGTGTTTTATGCATCAAAGACTGATATAAACCATGTTTCGATATAAACTTGCATTCAAATATTTAAATTGGAGAACATGTTGTCTGCAATCCACACATGAACGGATATATGCGTATATCAAACAAGTTCATTGATTTGACTTTCAACATGTTCATGGAGTACTATAATACTGTACAACATGCTACTCGATTGAGGTGTTCAATTTTGGATTTAGTTCACTATTTTGACCTACTGAATGAGCTATTTCATTGAATCGAGATATTTCATTTTGGGTTTGATTTGCGTTTTTGCGTGGGTCAACTATTTGTCATATAGTAAATCGCTAGCAACAAGCATGTAAAAACACATTACTCCCGAGCATCATCTCTCCATCTAAAAAAGAAGTGGCAAGCTAATATTTCAAAATTTGATCCGAATCGACTTGGTAAGGTAGACATGGATGCTCGTTCTCCCAAAATTTGAATGAACCGTTAAACATCCTCTCTGCTCGGTGGAATTCGCCCGAGCAAATAAATGGGAGACGCGAAATTACCGTCCTATGTGGGACACGCATCAATTGGCCCATTGTACATCGAGGGTAGGTTCGTAACTTCATCCAAGCGCGCCTTCTCCTCGGCTGAAATGACATGTGCCGAATAATTCATAAACCATAGTCGGCAAAACACGCTCTCCTCGCCCGAAATAGCTCGCGCCCACTATTTCAAAACACGCTCTCCTCGCCCAAAATCGCTCGCGCCCACTATAGTTCAAAACACGCCCTCCTCGCCCGAAATCGCTCCCGCTCAGAGAAGCAAAGTTACTCTACTATCCCCGACCCTCAGTACACAGACCCAAGCCGAGAAGCCTATAGGCAAGAGTGGAACTGTAACTCCCCCTCACATTTCAAACAAATGCGTCTGTAAGACATGGTTCCACTCCCCTCCCAATTCCCCCCGCCCGACCCCATTCATACCTCGTGGGCACCAAATCACCTTCTCCACGGGAAGCTCTCTTCTCCCGAGCCGCGAAACCTCAGCCCCACCTCCATGGCGCCCCCCACCGCACCAATTTTCACAGCTGCCCTCCTCCCTAATGCCGGAGACGCTGTCCATTTGCCGTCGTGCACTGGGCCGTGTGCCTCTTACTCCGTGCTACTGGTGCTGCCTTGACGACAGCCGCGTGAACCGTACCGGAGCCGATTCACCCCCGCCGTTGTTCACGGCGCCGGAGCGGCTCCAACTTCGGATCCGTCGAGAGTCCTGGCGCTGCTTCGGCGTAGCCATCGACCGTCGCGACATCGCTCTTTCCCTGACGCCAGTCGCCACCGCAACCGCGCCGGCCTCACCGACTCGGCAGCTGGACCTGCCTACTTCACCATGCCGCCGGATAGGTCGCACCCTCATCTCAAATCACTTTATTTAGGCATCAGTTGTCTGAATTTTTATTCTGGGCCAATCGATTTGCAATGGGAAGCAGCACCCCTCGAGGCGGAGGAGCTCCTAGGCTGCCGGTTGGCTGGTGTCTAACATAAGGGTGCGGGGCCGCAAGTTCGCCGCAGAAGCAGCACTTAGATGCCTATCTTTTAGAGTTGCGTGGGTTGAAGGTACTGCCACCGCCGGATCTGGATAACGAGGAGTCTTCGTGGATTGGCCCGGGGGCGGCGCAACCACGGAAGTGCGGTGGGGCGGGGAGCGGGGTTTTGGCCGGGGCCACAGACGGCGGAGGCAGGCTGCTCTGCCGTTGGTCGCTGGCTCTTCGGGGAAGATTCCGAACAGTGTCAGCCGGGAGGCACAAGACGGCCAGCCATCCGGCGTAGATCGGACAGTACCAAAATAAAATAAATTCGTGTGACCCCAATTTAGTCTTTAGTCAATAGACGTGTGACCACTCTCGTACCTTGCTGTTGATCTCTTAGTGTATTTGTTCAGATCAAAGAGATATGTCGTTCTTAACATTATGCGTTATCTGCATCTTCAGACACACCGTCTTCCGACTCACCGCAGCTGCTCCAACAAGGGAAGCATACACCAGAAGGGAGCTATAGTCCCCACTCAACATTTCCCTGCATTGAATGCGCGTGCCCGACATGCACAGCCACAACAACTGCAGGGCCATCGACAAGTCAGCACATGATGCTCACTCCTATGGATGGCAGCCAGATAGGTTGTACCCTCATCTTACATGTGTGCAACATTTATGGCTTTGTTATTCATCTAAGCATGGAAAATAGATCATCACATTTCACTGTATATTCATGATGATCTCTTAGGGGTCTTGTTGAGGAGTTAACGCTGTTCCATAGTTCAACTAAGATACTTGTTCTTTAGGTAACACTGTTCCATAGTTATCATCCATCAGCCAATGCTATCCCACAGGCTAGTGATTATAGTATTATACCACTTCTAGTATTTCCTATGTTGTTCTTTAATACTTTTGTGTGTCATCTAGTTAATCTCGAGTACAAACGATACATATTCTATAGCTTTCATCTGTGTTCTCCCTTTAGTTTATGAGACCTGTTGCTGCTAGTTAACCCCAGTCCTACTATTTATGTCGTCTCCTACAGGCACTCATTACATAAATCTAACTACTAGTTGTCTTCCATGCATGCCAGATATAATTGCACACACTGATATATCCACAAGAACCTCACGGAGCAATGTAAAGGCCAATAAAATTGATGTCCATGATACCCAATATGATGGAACATGTAAAGGCAGTTCTTTAGAAGACTTGCAGAAAGATGATGAATCCTCTTCACCCCACAAGGTCCTTGCTCTAACTTGGCCTGTGATATGGGTACAACATGCATATAATGTCCTGGAGTGTATCTACTCTGTTGCAATGCCATGTGCTTAGCATGCTGATCATGCATGTAAATATGTCATGCCTTCCTGTTTTTCAGTACCTATTCCATTCATGATAACATGTTTTCAAATTCAAGTACTGTCATTCTACTCTATCGCAATGCCATCTGCTTAATTTGGACATCATGCTTCTGAATATCTTATGCATTGTTATTCATCAGTATGTACTTCATCTATCTACCATACCATGTTTTTTTACATTGAAGTGTTGTTCTAGTGCTCTGTTGCAATGCCATATTATTTTCCCAATCATACATGTGTATATTGCCTTAGTTATTTCTATACGTATTCCGCTAGCATACAGTTTTAAATTCAACTAGTGTTTTTTTGCTGTGTTGTCCTGTCGTATCCCTAGCTCTTACACCATACTCCCTTCATCCGGATTACATGTTGCCGAAATGGATAAAAAAGGATGTATCTATAACTGAAATACGCCTAGACCCATCCATTTTTTCCGGATGGAGGGAATACATGTCAATATGCCATGCCTTTCTATTCTTCAGTACCTATTCCATCTCTCTGCTGCCGCATGTTTTATAATTAAAGCACCATTCTTCTATACAAGGCATGCAAGGGGAAGACGACTATGTTAGTATCTGAAGGGTTACAAACAAGGCCTTTGCAAAAGGTCCAAACGCCAGGAGATAATAAACCAACTCCAGTTTTTATAGATACTGCTCTAGTACAGAGAAACCCAACTCCTACTGATAATAAGCAGATTCTAGTGGCCAAAGAACTAGTCCGCTCCAGTCCAGCAAAAATATGTCAACTCAATTCTAAGAAGCGTGTGTGTATCCTTGCATCATGAAATTTTATAGCATGCTGATCATATTTTCTACATGTTTCTTACCCATCTCTCTTTTAGAAAATAAGCTTGACAAATAGAAGATTTTCTGCAATGGTATCGTTTATGAGGAAAGATTCTTGCAGGAATTCTCTGTGCTCCAATGTAGATGTAAGTACCTGTTGTATATCACTATATTTTTACATCAGCATGTATTTTGTTAATAGGCGTGAATCCAACCTTTATCTGATCTAAATTTAGTTGTAGCAAAATGTATGATTAAAGGCCACAATGTTGATTTTTGCAAGGAAAACTTCCTGGTAGTTTTGCATCCAGAGCTGCATGAGTGTACTATCTCATATCAGTGGGTTTGAATACTTTGGTTCTGCAGTGGGTTTTTCAGTGTGTTTTTACTGTGTTGTCCTGTCGTATCCCTAGCTCTTACATCATACTCCCTCCGTCCAGATTAAATGTCGCAGAAATGGATAAAACTGGATGTATCTAGAATTGAAATACACCTAGACCCATCCATTTATTTCCGGATGGAGTGAATACATGTCAATATGTCATGCCTTTCTATTCTTCAGTACCTATTCCATCTCTGTTGTAGCATGTTTTATAACTGAATCACCATTCTTCTATATAAGGCATGCAAGGGGAAGACGACTATGTTAGAATCTGAAGGGTTACAAACTAGGTCTTTGCAAAAGATCCAAATGCTAGGAGATAATAAACCAACTCCATTTTTCATAGATACTGCTCCAGCACAGAGAAACCCAACTCCCACTGATAATAAGCAGATTCCAGTGGCCAAAGAACTAGTCCGCTCCAGTCCAGCAAAAGAATGTCAACTCCATTCTAAGAAGCGTGTGCGTATCCTCGCATCATGAAATTTTATAGCATTCTGATCATATTTTCTACATGTTTCATACCCGTCTCTCTTTTAGAAAATAAGGTTAAACGATACAAGACTTCCTCCATTGGGATCGTATTCGAGGAAAATATCTTGCGGGAATTCTCTGTGCTCCAGTGCTGATGTAAGTACCTGTTGTATATCACTATATTTTTACATCAATATGTGAAAGTGCGTTATATCGACTAGAGGGGGGGTGAATAGGCGATTTTTATGACAGTCTTCAAAACATGAGAGTTCTGAAGACAAACAGTACGGATATGCCTATCACTTAAGCAGCGGAAGTTAGATTACACTAGGCAAGCCATGGTCAGGTATTCAATAGAGTAAAAGCACAATGACAAGCAGCTGTAGTGTAATAAGGATCAAGTAGGAAGAAGTTATGAAGCCAATCAAATCATACAGTTATGTTGTGAAGACAAAAGATAGAGCAAGCATGCAATGGCTTCACAATGAATAACAGTAAGTTGAAGGGAAGTGAAGATGAAACCAGTGACACGTTGAAGACAATGATTTGTTGGACCAGTTCCAGTTGCTGTGACAACTGTACGTCTGGTTGGAGCGGCTAGGTATTTAAACCAAAGGACACACAGTCCCGGACACCCAGTCCTGAACACGCAGCTCAGGACACCCAGTCCTCACCGTTTTCTCCTTGAGCTAAGGTCACACAGACCTCGCCCAATCACTCTGGTAAGTCTTCAAGGTAGACTCCCAAACCTTCACAGACTTCATTCACCGGCAATCCACAATTTCTCTTGGATGCTCAGAACGCGACACCTAACCGTCTGGAGGATGCACAGTCCTCAAGTGTAATAAGTCTTCAGATCACTCAGACACGAAGACTTAAGTGATGCCCAATTTACTCTGGCTCTGGGTGGTTAGGGCTTTTCTCCTCGCTAGGAATGTTCTCTCAAAGGCTTCGAGGCGGGTTGCTCTCAAACGACAAAAGCCGTGCACTGAAATCTGAGCAGCCAACCGTTTATGGTTGTAGGGGGTGGGCTATATATAGCCACTTGGCAACCCGACCTGATTTTTCCGAAATGACCCTGGGTCACTAAGGAACTGACACGTGTTCCAACGGTCAGATTTTGAACTCACACGACAACTTTACTTGGGCTACAAGTAAAGCTGACTTGTCCGACTCTGGACAAGATTTGCTCTCATAGTCTTCGCTCGAAGACATAGGATTTGAATTAGGCATCACTTCAGTCATTCTGACTGGTTCTCTTGGACCCCACTTGACAGCACAGTGGTTCCTATGACTCAACACAAATGAAATAAAACTACGAAGGATCTAAGTCTTCGAGTTCCATAGGCTTCACGTGGTGTCTTCTCTTGTCATAGTCTTCAATGTGAATATCTTCATGTACCACCATTGTCTTCAATGTCTTCATACATTTTTAGGGGTCATCTCTGGTAGTAAAACTGAATCATGGAGGGACTTCTACCTGTGTTATCCTGCAATTCTCACAAACACATTAGTCCCTCAGCTAGGTTTGTCGTCAATACTCCAAAACCAACTAGGGGTGGCACTAGATGCACTTACAATCTCCCCCTTTTTGGTGATTGATGACAAACTAGTTGAAGTTTCCAACGGGGAACATAATTTGTGAAATTGTAAAGGAATTGTCTTCATAAGTTGCAAGGGCTCCCCCTGAAGATGTGCATATAAGTAGTTTTGCTTCTTGAATGCAAATGCACATGGCAGGTTGTACTTGTGGAGATCCACTTCAACTTATGATGACAATCCACTATGCATGTAAGAGTATATGAAGATAATGACATGCATAATGGAAAATGGACGTCTGCAGAATGATTTAAGTGCGGAATTTATCGTCGCACATGCGGAATTTATCTTCGCATAACAGAGTGACAAACAGGTAGCAGACGACCATAAAGTCTAAGTGTTACAACTCAAAGAAGCAAATGTAGCAAAAACGGGAGTTGTAAACACGAAGCAAAGTGTAGCAAAATATAAAGGCACCCGCCCATAGTGACCCGCTTGAAGACTATAAACATCATATGCTTCTCCCCCTTTTGTCAGTGATGACCAAAAAGGTTTGAAGACATAGAGTTTTCTACGCGTTCCCAGGCGCAGCAGGGTCGGTGGAGGTGTGTGGCGGTGCAGACGAGCTTGGTGCAGATTCAACGCGCGCTGAAGGAGGTGGAGGTGAAGTAGCATCGTCTTCTTCTTCAATGATCCGTGCAGTCACTGTTGCAGCAGAAGAAGAGAACTCCGAATCTTCAAGTGATGGAGTGCGGCGCAGCATAGCTCTTCGAGGAGGCATGGAGTCAAATTTGAAGCGCTCTGTGAAGCCATCCTCTTGAAGTTCAGCTTCAGGACACATCATTGTGAGGCCTTTCCAAGTGCGGCGACAGGTTTCGTGTGCGACAAATGCATTCTTGGTTGCCAGATTTCTGATGCGATTGACGTCTTCCATGATGCTTCTCATCTGCCTCTTGAGCCAGTCGTGATGCCTATCTTGCTTTTGGTGAAGAGCCACAAGAAGCTCTCGGTCATTGAGTTCACGAGCACGCTTCTTGGGTCTCTGAGCAGCTGTGCTATCAGTGGCTTCAGTAGATGCAGGGGCACGTGTGGTGCCAGCCAACGGATACACTCTTGAGATGGCTTCGACACCTTCGACATTCTGAGTGAAGCTCTGGTGTTCGGCATTTTGAAGAATTAATGGTTGCTTGGCAGGCTCAGGGTATATTGCTTTAGCAGAGGTTTCCACATCTGGCAGGAAGATCCGATGGTTGCGGGCTGAGGGCTGATAGGAGATCGCAGAGTGAATCTTGATCAGCCTCATAACCCAAGGAGCATAAAACTTCAAACCAAAGAGATCTGAGCCGGATGCTGCAAGTTGGCGTATAAAGAAATCCTGTGCGTTGAAGCATTTGCCATGCAGAATACAGAAGATGAGAGTCTTCATTGCACCTTCAACCTTGGCATGTGGAGAGTGTCCCTTAATGGGCCATAGAGTTCGCCTGATGATGTGATATATGGTTCTGGGCAGGTACTCTAAGTCTTCAACGAAGAACTCAGTTGGATAGGGTGCATCATGAGGCAATGGCTTCATCATTGAGAGCATTTGACTCATATTTGGCTCAGGCCGCTGGAATATGCTCTCAATTGCTTCAGCATGGAGTTGGCAGCCTTCTTCAAAGAATTCGCCAGGAGTGGGAAGGCCGGTAAGCTCAATGATATCGAAAGCATTGGCTTCATGATGGACATTGCCGGTCATCCACTCCAGGACCCAAGTCTTCGGATCTCTGTTGTAGCCTTTGATATGAAGGGTGGCATAGAACTGAAGCAGAAGCTCTTCATTCCAGTGCTCTTCATCGGTGATAAACGGTAGCAGACCCACTTGCTTGAAGCAATCCAGAGCGTCTTCCAGGCCAGGCAAGCCAGCAACAGCTTCAACCTCAAGGCGCTTGTGCGGGAAGATGCGACCTTGGTTGTATAGGATGCATGAATAATAGCTGCGCTGTTGATAGCTCCAGAACCTATTTGATACAATCCGTTCCCTTGAATAAGGGTTCTTGGAGCTGTTGAAAAACGTGTTATCTGCCCTGAAGCTATTGATGTTGAAGGAGCCAGGAGCTGATGCAGGACCTGGGAACCTTGGCAGTCGTGGGATCGGCTTCTGGACCTGGGGCCTGTGCGCAACATGATAGTTGAATTGGGGACCGGCAGCAGACTCAGGCACAGAAGTGTTAGGAGCAGTAGCTTCAGTGTCTACTGAAGCTGTTGTAGGGGAGGGCTCCACATTGGCTTCGGTGTTGGTGGTGGCAGCCTCAACATTTGCAGCCTCCACACGTGTAGTGGGAGGGACGAACTCAGGCACGTTCTCCTGGAGAACTGCTTCTTGTTGGTGCGGGGGAGTTGGAGCTTGTGGTTCTTCTTCAGTCTCTTCGGCTGATGCAGCCGGAATGTCTTCAGCAGGATCTTGAGGCCTTGGTCCCTTGCGAAGCCTGCGGAATGCAGACGACGCTGTTGGAGTTGGAGTGGGCTGGGCCTCATTGTCTTCCTGTGGGCGATCTGCCCACGATGCATCTTGTGCAATTGGCGTCAATGGACGACCAATGCTTATCAGTTTGCTTGTCTCAAGCTGAGGAAGGGCTGCATCACCTTGTACATTGTCTTGGTGACCAATGTCTTCAGCAGCGTTGGGGTTGGCTGCTGGAATATCTTCAGCGTCAGGAGCCTCTGTGAGAGCAGGCTCATGAACGGTCAACTGACGATCTGCGTCAGGATAGATGACGGAGAGGGGTTCAACTATCAAGGGCTCTGTGGGAGCAGCCCGAGCCTTCTTGGGCTTGCGCTTCTTGATGGTGGGGTCAGAAGGAGAGGCTTCAGAGTGTTTCCTCTTCCTAGCTTCAGCCTCTGCAGTCCGTGTCTTCTTGAGCTCTGAGGCGGTTGACCGACTCTTTGGCTTCGAGCCAGTCGTTGTAGTGGGGAAGACAATCGGAGCAGTTTCTGACCTTGGCGTCTCTGGTTCAGGCACAGCAGGCTTCTTTTTCTTCTTCGCGGCCATCCTGGGGTCGATGCCGGGACGCCCAAGAGCCTTGCGCTTCTCGGCCTCATTGTAGGCCTGCACACAGCGATCATCTAGAGTTTTCATTCGCTCCCGCGAACCTTGAGCTTCGGCACGCTTCTTCAGAAAGTTCTCCTTCAGCTCGTGCAACATGATCTTGAAGATTTTCACTTCTTGCACGCTGAGCTTGGCCACGTGCTTCTTGAACTGTGCCTTTTCAAAATCAATTTTCTGCTTCAGTTCAACAATGCGCTGGGCTATTGCAAGTTCTGAAGCAATTGTGCCTTGAAAGGCAACGCTGAGGCCTATGGGCAGCTGCAGATCTTCGAAGCTGACGTTCGGTGAGGCAAACCATTCATCGATGAAGTTGTGGATGATGGCAACATCAAACAGAGGCAGATTGTTGAAGATTTCAGCCTCCTCCTTGCTCTTGATGAGCTGCTCAAGAGCGTCATCTCCAAGATCTTCATCACTTGATAGATCAATGGTTTCGCAGCGCAGAATGGCAGCAGCTGTGAGCTCTTTGCCTGTGTGTGGCTGAGGCTTCTTCGCTTCTTGGGGCTTGGAGACTCGTGATAAGTCTTCCGACTGCACACTGGCTTCAGGAGGTGCAGTTGCCAATTGCTTCGCTCTTGAGATTTTGGGAGAAGCGGCCGGCTTTGAAGCTTTTGGCTTCTTCATCTGCTTTAGCTTCGGTGCAGCAGGGGCGTCATCAGACTCAGTATCTGCTGGAGGGTCGTTTACGGCAGTCCCTTGGACTAGAATGCGGGTGATGAGGCCTGCAAGATTGGCATACGGACCGATGATATTGGGTTCGGCGTCGCGTGTGCCATCCGCCCTTGGTTCCGAGGGACCAGGATTGAAGTCTAACCCCAGTTTCTTCTTGTTTTGCTTCGCAGAGTTCTGAGCAAACTGGAAATTTCACTTGAACAGATTGTCATCGCGACACCAGAGGAGTGATGACGGATGTGCTTCAGCTGGCTGCGGTCCTCGGGCCATGCATGGATAGAGGCCTTGAGCAATGACTTCGTCTCTGGACCTGGGTACGAGATTTTTGTATAGTACGTCTCCCCATGGTCTTTTGATGGCGCACTTCTCCGCATACTCCTGAGTGACGAAGCGGTAGTGGAACCATTGCTCTGCCCAATATCTTCGAATCCATTGGATTCGAGTCTTGCGCTGTCCATAGCTTTCTTCTGGGTCAGTTTTGTACATCTCTGCCAGTTCATCAGGCAGATCTTTGGATGTTTCCCCACGCCTCTGTCTGCCCCCCTTCCTTGCTGCTGTTTCTGAAGCCATATACCTTAACTTGGAAGGCTTCAAAACGTTCAAAGGCTTCAAAGGCTTCCGTTTGCTTGACCAACAGGAGCTGGCTTTAGGAGAGTTGATGTGATGCTGTAAGTACTCTACAAATGAATGCAGACTATGAGAACCAAAGGATTCTCCCACGGACATGTACTTGTGACAGCATTAAGGTGCGAGGGAAGGGGAAGAGGTCATATGCATTCTCAGAAGATTTGAAGATAAATTGGTTTAGAAGACATTGACCTCAGCGTGCGAAGACATTCACTCATAGAAAAGAAGTTGGTTCCAGATTTGTACGAACCCACAGATCAGTACAAGTGAGGAATCTAACTACTTCATGAAGCATAAGTGAATATTCTAGGCAGGTTATGAGATGCAGACAGAGAGAGATCTAACTTGTGAGAACAGAAACTTCTTATGGCGGAAAGTGACTGAACTATAGGATCAAAAGAGGCTGTAAAAAGAGGTTTCATTTACCACACTTGGAACTGCTAGACGAAGTGGGAGATGAGGCTGAGCAGTTCGATCCTCCGTGCCCTAACTTGGCGACGGAAGACACCTACGGCGACGGCGGAGAGGACGATGTCCGCGGTCGGCGTGAGAACGGCGTCGGAGAGGTTGCGGCAGTGAAGCGCTTCGTCGCCGGCGTCGTCGAGAGCTAGCGGTGGCGCTAGGGTTCGTGCGAGGGTGGAAGAAAAGATAATGACCGCAGTGAATCGTGTATTTATAGGGATAGAGGCGGCACTGCGCTGTTACACAGGTGCCCCTGGCGATTCGCATCTGTATTGCACGTGTCCACCATGCGGAATATCGGGGGCAGTTCCACATCCCATGCACGCCTGGATTGTCGGGTGGTCGTTCCTACTTCTCCGGATTTCTTGTGGATGAATGAGCATTGAAAATGGTTTTAAAGTTTGTCTCTGTGTCTTCTGCTGACAAGGACGCAGAGAAGACATTCGACAGTTTCAATAGAATGCATATGACTTGGAGAGATAGAGTTTGAGATAGAAAGCATAGAGAGGTTAGGGTCCGATCACATTCACTTAGTTCAAAGGATTCAAACAAGAAGACATAGCTATAAGTGAATGCTGTAGAGGACAGAACAGTAGTAAATATATATATATATATATATAATCCACGTAGCGAAGATGATCATGAAGACATGTTGAGACTGAAGCCAAACCAAATGTGAAGACATTGCAAGGTAACGCCATGAGTGAAACACTTCAAAATGGAACATTTGGTGGTGGCGTTACCCACCGTATAGGAAGTATTAGACTCAGACACGGTGCACAATTATCATGTCGCTCCGAAGTCAATTTCCACATTAATGTATTCACACTTAGAATGCATGTCTTCATTGATTGAATATATACGTTACTTCGTGTGTTGCACACCTAAGTCATCAATATGCATAAGTGTTAGGATGTGTGCCTGATTACAGGACATTTGAGGATTCCAAGATATTTAGCTCACACCGTAACTTGCAAAATCTCTTCTCATCCAAGGGCTTGGTGAAGATATCTGCCAATTGCTCTTCAGTGTTGACGTGTATGATATCAATATCTTCCTTTGCAACATGGTCTCTGAGAAAGTGATGTGGAATTTCAATGTGCTTTGTCTTCGAGTGTTGAACTGGGTTGTTGGCGATCTTGATGGCGCTTTCGTTGTCGCAGTAAAGTGGCACTTGCTTCAGATGAATGCCATAGTCCTTGAGAGTTTGCTTCATCCACAGAAGCTGAGTGCAACAAGATCCAACAGCAATGTATTCAGATTCAGCAGTGGAGAGGGATACACAGTTCTGCTTCTTTGAAGACGAACATACAAGTGATCGGCCCAGAAAGTGACATGTGCCTGACGTAGACTTCCGATCAACCTTGTCACCAGCATAATCAGCATCCGAGAATCCAACCAGATCAAACTCTGAGCCCTTTGGATACCATAACCCTAGAGTTGGGGTGTGAGCCAAATATCAAAGAATTCGCTTCACAGCTAAGTGATGCGACTCCTTTGGTGCCGCTTGGAATCGAGCACACATGCAAACACTAAGCATAATATCTGGCCTAGATGCACATAAATAAAGCAAAGAACCAATCATGGAGCGGTATACCTTTTGATCGAACTCTTTACCATTGTCGTCGGGACCCAGATGATGTTTGGTTGGCATTGGTGTTGTGAAGCCTTTGCAGTCTTGCATACCGAACTTCTTCAGGCACTCTTTAAGATATTTCTCTTGAGATATGAAGATGTTGTTGCGTTGTTGCCGTATTTGAAGACCGAGGAAGAACTTCAACTCCCCCATCATGGACATCTGATATTGCTCTTGCATCATATAGCCAAACTCTTCACTGTACTTCTGATTGGTGCAGCCGAAGATAATGTCATCCACATATATTTGGCATATGAACAGTTCACCATCATATGTCTTCGTGAAGAGAGTGGGATCTAGGGAACCAGGTATGAAGCCTTTGCTCTTCAGGAAGTATTTGAGTGTATCATACCAGGCCCGAGGGGCTTGTTTGAGGCCATACAGTGCCTTATTGAGCTTGTATACCATGTCAGGATGTTTTGGATCTTCAAACCCTGGTGGTTGTGCAACATACACTTCTTCTTCAATCTTGCCATTGAGAAAGGCACTCTTCACATCCATTTGATATAGAATTATGTTGTGATGATTTGCATAGGCCAGCAGTATACGTATGGCTTCAAGTCTAGCCACAGGAGCAAAGGTTTCATCAAAGTCAATTCCTTCCACTTGAGTATATCCTTGAGCAACGAGGCGAGCTTTGTTTCTGACGATCTGACCATGCTCATCTTGCTTGTTGCGGTATATCCATTTGGTGCCTATTATGTTATGCTTCCGTGGATCAGGACGCTTAACCAGTTCCCATACATTGTTCAGCTCAAACTGTTGAAGCTCTTCTTGCATTGCTTGAATCCATTCAGGTTCCATAAATGCTTCTTCAACTTTCTTGGGTTCTGAAATTGAGACGAATGCGAAGTGCCCACAGAAATTTGCCAGTTGAGTTACCCTTGAACGAGTGAGGGGACCTGGTGCATTGATGCTGTCAATTATTCTGTCAATCTGCACTTCATTGGCTACACGAGGATGTATAGGGCGAAGACTTTGCTCTTGCTGATCTGTGTTGTCGTTGGGAGGAATATCTTCAGGCTGAGCATTGTCTTCATGTGGATCAGGTGCTGAGAAAATAAGTTCTTCTTCAGGATGAGCTTCAGAAGGTACAATCTCTCCAGTTCCCATAAGCTTGATTGATTCACTAGCTGGAACTTCATCTAGCACATTTGGTAGTTGCTCTCTTTGTGATCCATTGGTTTCATCGAACCGCACATCCACTGTTTCAACCACTTTGTAGTGGAAGAGATTGAAGACTCTGTAGGAGTGCGAATCCTTTCCATATCCAAGCATGAAGCCCTCATGTGCTTTTGGTGCAAACTTTGAGGTGTGGTGTGGGTCCTTGATCCAGCATCTTGTGCCAAATACTCTGAAGTAACTGACATTTGGCTTCTTGCCAGTTAGGAGTTCATAAGATGTCTTGTTCAGAAGCTTGTGAAGATAAACGCGGTTGATTGTATGGCATGCAGTGTCAATGGCTTCAGGCCAGAATTTTCTTGGAGTCTTGTATTCATCTAGCATTGTTCTGGCCATCTCAATGAGTGTTCTGTTCTTGCGTTCGACGACGCCATTCTGCTGTGGCGTGTACGGGGCTGAGAATTCATGTGTGATGCCCAAGGTGTCAAGATAAGTATCAAGGCCAGTGTTCTTGAATTCAGTGCCATTGTCACTTCTGATGTGCTTTATCTTGGCACCATAATTGTTCATAGCTCGATTGGCGAAGCGTCTGAAGACATCCTGCACTTCAGTCTTGTAAAGGATTATGTGCACCCAAGTATATCTAGAATAATCATCAACAATGACGAAACCATAGAGGCAAGCAGTAGTGGAAAAAGTTGAGTAGTGAGTGGGACCAAAAAGATCCATATGAAGCAGTTCGAAGGGTCGAGTAGTGGTCATGATTGTCTTCGAAGGGTGTTTTGCCCTCGTCATCTTCCCTGCTTCACAGGCACCGCATAAGTGGTCTTTCTTGAACTTGACGCCTTCGATGCCTATGACGTTCTTCTTCTTTGCAAGGGTGTGGAGGTTCCTCATGCCAGCATGCCCAAGCCTCCGATGCCAAAGCCAGCATTCTGAAGCCTTTGCCAGAAGACATACTGCAAGCTGTGGCCCTGCTGAGAAATCTACCACATACAAATCATATTTCCGATACCCTTCAAACACTAGAGACTTGTCAGATTCCATTAGTACCAGGCAACGATATTTTCCAAATATTACAATCATGTTCAAATTGCAGAGCATTGAAACAGACATTAAGTTGAAGCCAAGGGATTCAACAAGCATGACTTTATCCATGTGTTGATCCTTTGAGATTGCAACTCTACCTAGACCCAATACCTTACTTTTACAAGTGTCAGCAAATGTGATGTGGCTCTTGTCAGATGGACGTAAGGTTGAGTCCATAAGAAGACTTCGTTTGCCAGTCATGTGATTTGTACACCCACTGTCAATAATCCATTCTGAAGCCGCTGGTGTCGTACCCTATAGTGCAGTTAGGGGGATAGGCTTCACGAAGAGTATTGTGAAGCAGAAACATTTGATGAACTAGTGGGTTATGAAAACTTAAATCCAGGTTAGGACTAATAGGGAGAGTAGCATGCGATTCAGGAACGAAATACATAGTGATGCCATTCGGGCATTTGATCTTGCGCCCCACAAGATTTTTAAGGTCCCCAGCAATAGCGTCAGAAGATTTTGTTTTTCTGCTGGAGACCTTTCCCTGCAAAAGAGAGTTAAGCTTTCTTAACCACCCACATCTTCAAGGGTGGCTTAGAAGCAATAAGTCTAAGTGCAGCATCTGAGAACTTTGGCTTTGGAGCCCTAGCAAACAGTCTAGCAGGGGGACAATAGTAATCATAAGAATAGGCAGAATAGTTGTTATTCATATGAACATGGCGGTTTTGATGAACCGTTCTCATATTCATATGCCTGATTATGGTTTCCCTGCAAAACATTTGCGTTAGTGCGACTCTGGTGAGTCCTCTGTCTGTATGAAGCCTTTGGACCATATGAAGCCTTTGGTCTGAGGTTTGTCTTCTTCAAGTGAGGTGTCAAGAAGACATTCACAGGAAGATTTTCCAGACATGTTTTCGGAACCCAGATCTTCTTCATAGGCGGTCCATTCCTGCAGTTAGTACCAATGTACCTGGCAAATACTTCACCATTCTGACTCTTAAACAGTTTGTAGTTTGCATCAAAGGATTCATCAATGATAATGGGGTTAGCACAAGTGAAGCCAGATAGATTGGATGGATCTGCTGAGGATTCCTTTGCAGCAACCCATGTGGTTTTGGGGTACTGCTCAGGTTTCCAGTAAGAGCCATCTGCATTAATTTTCCTCACGAACCCAACACCCTCTTTCCTGGGGTTTCGGTTCAGGATCTGCTTCTTGAGGACATCACATAATGTCTGATGTCCTTTGAGACTTTTGTACATCCCTGTTTCAAGCAATGTCTTCAACCTAGCATTCTCATCAGCAATAGCAGTGGTATCCTCAGCAGAGGGGTTAGTTACCACTTCAACAGTTGAAGATATTGCAACAGCAGTAGCAGTGGAACATTCAGCAACAGAAGTGGCATTATCACGCTCAATGCATTTAAGGCATGGTGGTTCAAATCCTTCCTGAGCGGAACTGATCTGTTCGGCACGAAGTGACTCGTTTTCCTTTTGAAGGTCTTCATGTGCCACTCTCAATTTCTCAAAATCTTGCTTCCTTTGAAGATAATCATAGGAAAGCTTTTCATGAGTAGTTGAGAGAGTATCATGACGATCTTCAAGTTCCTGATACTTAACATGAAGATTTTTTATGTCTTCAATTAAGGATTCAGATCGAGTCATTTTAGCACCCAACAGATCATCGCTTATGTCTAACAGTTTTTGAATATGTTCCATGGCTTTCTGTTGTTCAGTAGCAATTTTAGCAAGTGTTTTGTAGCTGGGCTTTGAATCACAATCAGAATCATCGTCACTGGATGTTTGATAGTGAGTAGTGCGTGTGTTTACCTTGGCACCACATGCCATGAAGCAGTAGGTAGGAGTGGAGTCGTCCTTGTCAATTGCATCGGTGTTGGTGATGAAGTCATTGTCTTCAGTGTTGAAGATGGACTTGGCGACATATGTTGTAGCCAGACTCGCAATGCCAGAATCAGACTCCACCTCTGCCTCCTCAGAAGCAGATTCCTCCTCTGAGTCCATTTCCTTGCCAACAAACGCACGTGCCTTGCCAGATGAGCTTTTCTTGTGTGATGAAGACTTTGAGGAAGACTTGGAAGAAGACTTTGAGTATTTCTTCTTCTTCTTGTCGTCAGAATCGTATTCCTTGCTCTTCTTCTTCTTTCTGTTCTCATTGTCCCACTGTGGACATTCAGAGATGAAGTGTCCAGTTTTCTTGCACTTGTGGCATGTTTTCTTCTTGTAGTCATGAGCAGATGCTTCATCATTCCTTGAGCTTGATCGTGAAGACTTTCTGAAGCCTTTCTTCTTGGTGAATTTCTGGAACTTCTTCACTAGCATTGCAAGTTCCCTTCCAATGTCTTCAGGATCATCAGAACTGCTGTCAGATTCTTCTTCAGATGAGGACACAGCTTTTGCCTTCAGGGCACGAGTTCGCCCATAGTTTGGACCGTAGATATCTCTTTTCTCAGAAAGCTGAAACTCATGTGTGTTGAGCCTCTCAAGTATGTCAGATGGATCGAGTGTCTTGAAATCAGGACGTTCTTGAATCATCAGGGCTAGGATGTCAAACGAACTATCAAGTGATCTTAGCAGCGTCTTGACGATTTCATGTTTGGTGATCTCAGTGGCGCCGAGGGCTTGAAGCTCATTTGTGATGTCAGTGAGCCGGTCAAATGTGTGCTGGACATTCTCATTGTCATTTCGCTTGAAGCGGTTGAAGAGGTTGCGAAGAACACTGATTCTATGATCTCTCTGGGTTGAGATGCCTTCATTGACCTTGGAGAGCCAGTCCCAGACCAGCTTGGATGTCTTCAAGGCACTCACACGGCCGTACTGTCCCTTGGTCAGATGACCACAGATGATATTCTTGGCAGTAGAGTCCAGTTGAGTGAACTTCTTGACATCAGTAGCAGTGACACCTTCTCCAGCCTTGGGAACGCCGTTTTTGACGACATACCATAGGTCAACGTCAATTGCTTCAAGATGCATGCGCATCTTATTCTTCCAGTAGGGATATTCAGTTCCATCGAAGACGGGGCATGCAGCGGAGACTTTGATTATCCCTGCAGTCGACATAGCTAAAACTCCAGGTGGTTAAACCGAATCACACAGAACAAGGGAGCACCTTGCTCTGATACCAATTGAAAGTGCGTTATATCGACTAGAGGGGGGGTGAATAGGCGATTTTTATGACAGTCTTCAAAACGTGAGAGTTCTGAAGACAAACAGTACGAATATGCCTATCACTTAAGCATCGGAAGTTAGATTACACTAGGCAAGCCATGGTCAGGTATTCAATAGAGTAAAAGCACAATGACAAGCAGCTGCAGTGTAATAAGGATCAAGTAGGAAGAAGTTATGAAGCCAATCAAATCATACAGTTATGTTGTGAAGACAAAAGATAGAGCAAGCATGCAATGGCTTCACAATGAATAACAGTAAGTTGAAGGGAAGTGAAGATGAAACCAGTGAAACGTTGAAGATAACGATTTATTGGACCAGTTCCAGTTGCTGTGACAACTGTACGTCTGGTTGGAGCGGCTAGGTATTTAAACCAAAGGACACACAGTCCCGGACACCCAGTCCTGAACACGCAGCTCAGGACACCCAGGCCTCACCGTTTTCTCCTTGAGCTAAGGTCACACAGACCTCGCCCAATCACTCTGGTAAGTCTTCAAGGTAGACTCCCAAACCTTCACAGACTTCGTTCACCGGTAATCCACAATTTCTCTTGGATGCTCAGAACGTGACGCCTAACCGTCTGGAGGATGCACAGTCCTCAAGTGTAATAAGTCTTCAGATCACTCAGACACGAAGACTTAAGTGATGCCCAATTTACTCTGGCTCTGGGTGGTTAGGGCTTTTCTCCTCGCTAGGAATGTTCTCTCAAAGGCTTTGAGGCGGGTTGCTCTCAAACGACAAAAGCTGTGCACTAAAATCTGAGTAGCCAACCGTTTATGGTTGTAGGGGGTGGGCTATATATAGCCACTTGGCAACCCGACCTGATTTGTTCGAAATGACCCTGGGTCACTAAGGAACTGACACGTGTTCCAACGGTCAGATTTTGAACTCACACGGCAACTCTACTTGGGCTACAAGTAAAGCTGACTTGTCCGACTCTGGACAAGATTTGCTCTCATAGTCTTCGCTCGAATACATAGGATTTGAATTAGGCATCACTTCAGTCATTCTGACTGGTTCTCTTGGACCCCACTTGATAGTACGGTGGTTCCTATGACTCAACACAAATGAAATAAAACTACGAAGGATCTAAGTCTTCGAGTTCCATAGGCTTCACGTGGTGTCTTCTCTTGTCATAGTCTTCAATGTGAATATCTTCATGTACCACCATTGTCTTCAATGTCTTCATACATTTTTAGGGGTCATCTCTGGTAGTAAAACCGAATCAAGGAGGGACTTCTACCTGTGTTATCCTGCAATTCTCACAAACACATTAGTCCCTAAGCTAGGTTTGTCGTCAATACTCCAAAACCAACTAGGGGTGGCACTAGATGCACTTACAGCATGTATTTTGTTAATCGGCATGAATCTAACCTTTATCTGATCTAAAATTAGTTTTAGCAAAATGTTAAAGGCGCCAATGTTGATTTTTGTAAGGAAAACTGCCCGGTAGTTTTGCGTACTGAGCTGCATGAATGTGCTATCTCATATCACGCACATTACTGAATTGTAGTGCTTCTCTGGTTGCCCATTCATTCATTGTGTCAATGTTGCTTCCGTATTACCTTACCTGGCTGATGATAGCTGTGCCATATTGTCTTAATTTGGTGTAGGCTAGTTGCCCAAACGTTCGTTGTGTCAATGTTGTTTTCCTATTATCTGACTTGGCCAATGATAGCAATGCTAGTGTGTTAATTTTGTGCAGGATGCTGAAGATAAGAAGACAAACTCTGAAAACAGCAAGGCAACCTCATTGTTTCTTTCCAGTAAATCTAGGCCAGGTAATATGGCAATAACTCATGATTAATCTATTTGGTTCCCGTCCTAATTTATGTTATGATGCAGTGGTCAAGACACTCTCCACTATCAATAATACAAGCCTGCCAAAATCGCCATCTGAATCTGTTCAGTATCCTCTGTCTCGAATGCAACGGAATAAATGTATGTTTGTGAACCAATTAATGGCTGAAGCAATGATGGAAATGGTGGATGAATCAGAGGTGCAGAGTCGTGCGACACAACAACTAATCAATGTTTTCAGTGACAGTGTGGCAAAGCAGCAAGAACTTGCCCACATGCTTATGGGCGTCATCTGTGCTGAGGTTGCAGATTGTGACGTTGTAGATGGTTAGGTTCTGCTCATTTATTTGCACTGGCATCAATCTTTGATTGCCCAGTGGATGTAATTTCCTGTAATATATTCTGGATGTGCAACGTTATTCCCTGTATGCCGTACCTTTGCTCGTCGTAATGGGCTCAAATTATCTAATTTGGCCTAAAGACATGAACGAACTTTAGTGGGCCCATTAAGTTAATGGGCCGTTACTAGGCCGAAAGTTAATGGTCGGCCTCTTACCTCCCGGGTCGTTAACAGGCCGACATCGAAGCGGGCAACAGGTGGCCCCAATTTATTTCACGGGCCGTTAACAGGTCGTTACTAAGTTTGGGCTACATATGGCCCAACTATACTGTAGGCCTTTAGTAGGCCGAAAGAGACAGTGGGCTTGTATAGGACCATGAAGAGCATGGGCCGCTAAGAGGCCGAAAGTCAGGTCGTATTGTAAACGGCCCAACTGTGTTGTGGGCCTTTAGCAGGCCTAAAGAGAAACCGGGCTGGTATTGGACCATGAAGGGCATGGGCTGTTAAGAGGCCAAAACTAAGGTCCGACTACAAATGGCCCAACTCATTTATGGTCCGTTAACAGGCCGAAAGGCACACAGGGCCGGGAATTGGCCCAACACTTAAATGGGTCGCTAAAAGGCCAAAACTCAGGTCCGACTACAATTGGCCCAACTGATTTATGGGCCGTCAACAGGCTGAAAGTGACACCGGGCCAGAAATTGGCCCAACACTTAAATGGGCCGCTAAAAGGCCGAAACTCAGGTCCGACTACAAATGGCCCATCAGATTTATGGGCCGTTAACAGGATGAAAGACACACCGGGCCGGAAATTAGCCCAACATTTAAATGGGTCGCTAAAAGGCCGAAAGATGTACATCCTGAAAATTGGCCCATCCATTAAATGGGCCGTTAACAGGCCGAAATCTCATCGGGCCGATATTGAGCCCAAATATATAGCAGGCTGTTAACGGGCTCGAACTGATGATGGGCTGCAATGGTGTCAAATCTTTAACAGGCCGAATTGGCACATATCGTATGGGCCGTGGGCTTAAATGGACCTGACACAAGTAGGCCTTATATGGGATGGCCTGCTAATTTTTACTGGGTCGGCCTTTTTCACCGGAATGGGCCACTGTTGGGCCGTGCCACATGTTGACCTATCATAGGCGCCTCCTGTCCAATGAGTGGATGACATCTGTCCCAACGATGAGCCGACACGTGTTTCCTCTAGCCAATGATGATTTTACACGTGGAAAATCCCCATTGGTCGGGGCTGTTAACGGGTTATCGGATCCAAACCCGACCCGATAGCTTAACGGCGTTCCGTTACGGTGGATGCCACATGTCGGTCACCCTTGACGAAAGCACTTTTGTGACGCGCGATTTATTGTCATGGAAGTGGACACTTCCGTGATGATAATTTTGGTAATGTCATCGAACACTTCTACGACAGCACAGGTATGACTATCTTGATTCTGTCATAAATTTGTCATGGATGTACATGCATGACAAAAACGCGACCTACTGTGACAAACACGTATCATCACGGAAGTGTATTTTTTGTAGTTTTTGCCATGCCATGTATCATTAAACCGGACATGCATCATACTTGATTGTGCATCATGCGATGTTCATGTGTTGGTTGTTTACTATGTTGTGTGCTTCTTTCCGGTGTTGCTTCTTCGGGTTGGTTCTGATAATGTCGCGTTTGTGAGGATCCGTTCGTCTACGTCCGTCTGTCTTCTTCATGGACTCGTTCTTCTTCCTTGCGGGATCTCAGGCAAGATGACCATACCCTCGAAATCACTTCTATCTTTGCTTGCTAGTTGTTCGCTCTTTTGCTATGCCGCAATACCTACCACTTGTTGTATCTTGCCTCCCATATTGCCATGTCAAGCCTCTAACCCACCTTTCCTAGCAAACCATTGTTTGGCTATGTTACCGCTTTTGCTCAGCCCCTCTTATAACGTTGTTAGTTGCAGGTGAAGCTGAAGTTTGTTCCATGTTGGAACATGGTTATGTTGGGATATCACAATATCTCTTATTTTAATTAATGCATCTATATACTTGGTAAAGGGTGGAAGGCTCGGCCTTATGCCTGGTGTTTTGTTCCACTCTTGTCGCCCTAGTTTCCGTCATACCAGTGTTATGTTCCTTGATTTTGCGTTCCTTACACGGTTGGGTGTTATGGGGACCCCTTGACAGTTTGCCTTGAATAAAACTCCTCCAGCAAGGCCCAACCTTGGTTTTACCATTTGCCTCACCACCACCTACTTTTTCCCTTGGGAGTCGCTCTCTCGAGGGTCATCTTTATGTTAAGCCCCCCCCGGGCCAGTGCTTGTCTAAGTGTTGGTCCAAACTAGAGTCCTTTGCAGCGCCACCTCGGGGAAACATGAGGGCTAGTTTTAGTTGTACGGAGCGCTCATCCGGTGTTGCCCTGAGAACGAGATATGTGCAGCTCTTATCAGGATGTCGGCGCATCGGGTGGTCTTGCTGGTCTTGTTTTACCATTGTCGAAATGTCTTGTAACCGGGATTCTGAGTCTGATCGGGTCTTCCTGGGAGAAGGAATATCATTCGTTAACCGTGAGAGCTTGTGATGGGCTAAGTTGGGACACCCCTACCGGGTTTTGAACTTTCGAAAGTCGTGCCCGCGGTTATGGGCAGATGGGAATTTGTTAATGTATGGTTGTAGAAAACTTGAAACTTGACTTAATTAAAATACATCAACCGCATGTGTAGCCGTGATGGTCTCTTTCCGGCGGAGTCTGGGAAGTGAACACGGTTCTTGTGTTATGCTTGAACGTAAGTAGTTTCAGGATCACTTCTTGATCACTTCTAGTTCACGACCGTGCATTGCTTCTCTTCTCACTCTTATTTGCGTATGTTAGCCACCATATATGCTTAGTGATTGCTGCAGCTCCACCTCATTACCCCTTTCCTACCCATAAGCTTAAATAGTCTTGATCTCACGGGTGTGAGATTGCTGAGTCCTCGTGGCTCACAGATACTTCCAAACAGTTGCAGGTGCCGATGATACCAGTGTAGGTGACGCAACCCAGCTCAAGTGGGAGCTCGATGAAGATTGTGTTCGTTGTGTTGTTTCGTTTTCAGTTGAGCAGTAGTGGAGCCTAGTTGGGACGATTGGGGATCTAGCAATTGGGGTTTTCTTCTTTTATTTGGTTCCGTAGTCGGACCTTGATTGTATCTGGATGATGTAATGCTATATTTATGTATTGTGTGAAGTGGCAATTGTAAGCCAACTCTTTATCCCTTTCTTATTCAGTACATGGGATGTGTGAATATTACCCCTCTTGCGACAAACCTACCATGCGGCTATGCCTCTAAGTCGTGCCCCGACACGTGGGAGATATAGCTGCATTGTGGGTGTTACAGGACCCAGGGGCCGACCCGGATCCAGGAACCACACAAGTTCAGCAAGCACAAGAACACCTCAACCTCAGGAGGCTGTTCTTTCCCTTGTACTGTTCATCATCAGCCCAAGAGGCAATCCACCACCACCACACTGGAGTAGGGTATTACACCACAACGGTGGCCCGAACCAGTATAAATCTTGTGTCTTTGCGTTGCTAGTTCATCGAGTTCGTCCGCAAGATCTTAGAGAGCTAGGGCGTGGATCGGTAGGGGGAAAACCTTTGTGCACACCCCAGTGTTCGAACCTCAAGGGTTTGCCAAAACCCGAAATCCGACATTTGGCGCGCCAGGTAGGGGTGCGCCGAAGCTTCCTTCCGTCACCCTGCGCCCTGTTGCTTCGTCGTCTCCATGGCTGACACACGCCGCGCTCGTGCTAAGCGCCGGGCTGCCCTTGTCGCACACGTCGCTCAGACGGCACCCATCGACTAGCCACCTCATCGTTCCCCATCGCCTACCGCCAACGGCGCCACCGGACCGGCAGGGAACGAGCAGCAAGCATCCTCGCTGCACCCTTCGGTGCGGCGGGACGGCCGCACCGCTACTCCATCGCTGACCCCGGCCGGTTCTTCTTCCCATGCACGTTGCCCTCCCATGGACGCATGGGCTGCGCTCCTCATGGCGCACGAGCTCCTGCGCTACCGCCCGGTCGACGACCTCTACGAGGACTGGCTCGACCGCATCACCAAGCTCGTCCACGCCGCAGGGGGCTCCCCTGTGTCGTCCCTCTCTCCGCCAGCTACGGGCGACGTAGCTCGCAGACCGCCTCCACCACCTCTGCCCCAAGACGGCGCCCTGGCGCCAAGACGCATGGCTCCATGACGCGACCCGCCGTGTCCCATGCCCGCGCGTGAAGAAAGAAGCTATCAAGAAGCCCCTCGACCACAACAAAATGCTCCGCCGCTCCTCGCGCCACCGCGCTAGGACCGGCTGCTGCGGCAAGACCGCGCGCCACCTGCAGTAGCAGGGCGCGGACCCCATCAAGACCAAGCTCCATCCCCAAGGCGGGCCTCAGTGACCACAGCAGGCTGCCGTGCTTTCACCCCTGAGTTGCGTAGCGTCGCCTAGCCGGGCAAGTTCAAGCCGGATCTGCCTCCTCGTTACGACGGCACCCCCGACCCCGAGGAGTTCTTGCAACTCTACGAGCTGAGCATCGAAGCAGCCAACGGCGACAAGAAAGTCATGGCGAACTGGTTTCCCATGGCTCTCAAGGAAGGCGCCCACTCCTGGCTCCTGAACCTGCCTCCAGGCTCAATTTCCTCCTGGGACTAAATGCACACCCGCTTCATCGCCAACTTCCAAGGCACTCACGACCGCCCCCGGTCGCGGGCGACCTGCGCCGCATCAAGCAACAACCAGGAGAAACCCTGCAGAAGTACATTCAGCGCTTCAACAGCGCACGGATCAAGATCCCCAGGGTGACCGACGAGGCCATCATCTCAGCTTTCTCTGACGGTGTCCGTGACGTCAAGATGAAGTAGGAGCTCGCTATCCATGAAGAGTTGTGCACGACCCTGGAGTTGTTCAACATCGCGACCAGGTGTGCTAGAGCTGAGGAGGGGCGCCTCTCCCTCCTCGAGCTCCCTGCTGCAGACCCAGAGGAGAAGAAGACCAAGGCCAAGGACGTGAAGCGCAAGGGAGCAGCCGTGCTCGCAGCGGAACCAGACACCAAGCGTGGCAGAGACCAACCAGAATCATCCAAGGGCAGCCATCCGTTCTGCGCCTTCCACAACTTGAACACCCACAACACCAGCGACTATCAAGAGCTTAGAGCCATTCGCGAAGGACGCTTCGATCGACTCCCCGAGCGCGGCGACCGGGGCTACGGCCAAGGAGGAGGACATGGTGGCGGACGCTGGGACGAACGTGGCCCACGCCAGGAGTGGTGCAACCGGCCTCGCGAGGACCGCTGGCAAGATCAGCCTCGCGAGGGAGGCGTCTGGAGGGATCAGCCTCGTGAGGATCATCCTCATGGCAATGCCGGACTCCCTCCGCCGCCACCACTGCCAAGAAGGAATCACGAACACCATCAAGACGAGGGGGCTGGGGGCTTCCAAGAACCATGTGCCATCTCCTGCATCTTGGGCGGAGCCCAGGCCCCAGCCTCGTCGCGTATCTTCAAGCAGTTTGCTCGTGAAGTGAATGCAGTTCTCCACAAGCTCGAAGCCACACGCCCACTCAGATGGTCCCAGTGCCCCATCACGTTCAGCTCAGCAGACCAGCTCAAGTGCGCAGCTACCGTTGGCGCCCTCCCAATGCTTTGCTCTCCAGTCATCTGCAACGTGCAAGTTACCAAGACCCTCATCGACGACGGCGCAGGGCTCAATGTCCTGTCCATCGACACGTTCGACAACCTCCAAGTGTCATATGACAAGCTTCAGCCCACCAAGCCCTTCTCAGGAGTGACTGACGGTTCCACCACACCGATAGGGCAGGTCCACCTCCCTGTCACCTTTGGGGAATGCAAGAACTACCGCACCGAACTCATCGACTTCTATGTCGCGCACATCCGCCTGCCGTACAATGCCATCCTCGGGTACCCAGCCCTGGCCAAGTTCATGGCGGTGACCCATCATGGCTACAATGTCCTCAATATGCCGGGAAGCAGCGGGATCATCACGGTCCCATGTGAAGAAAGAGATGCGGTGTGCTCCCTCGAGCGTGCCTTTCAAGCTGCAGCGGTCGACGACCCCGACAGCAAGGGCGAGGGCCCTCGTGAGGCCGTCCCCAAGAAGAAGAAGAAGCTGCGCCGCGCAGGATCTCGGGAAGGTGGCGCCACAGCCGGAGTCTCATCAGGATCAGCGCCCGCTCCAGGGCGCCTCCCTCCATCGCATAGGAAGGCGCGCCCGGCGCCTTTCTCGGGTAGGGCTCGGGGGCTTTCTTCTGGAAGGCCTCAGACCTGGCCCACATCACGAGGAAGGTGCTCGGGCACCACCTAGAGGTGTGCTTCGTGACACATTCCCCTCAGGAGGACGCAGGGCAAGGAGCGCCCGGTGCTCAGGAGTTCATCACCAAGGTATCTCAGGAGCTTTAGGAAGCAAGAGCAATACGCGGCGACCGCCGCCCACCTGGCACTGCTCCCCACCCAGGCGAGGGTGGTGAGCTGCGCGTCTGCATCGACATACCAGGGCTCAACCGAGCCGCTTCTCAGGAGCGCTTCTGGCCTTCACGGGTGGGACACTGCGAGGGCCCACCGCACAGCTACGTTCGCATGCCCTTCGGCCTGCCAAGCGTGTCAGCCGCCTACCAGTGCAACTTGCGGCGCATCCTAGCAGCTCAGGAAGCCAGGCACCACGCCGTCCTGATGGAGATGGATACGGTCCTCAAGGAACCGCCTGAGCCCCCAAAGCCTCCCTAGGCTCAGGGCCCCGGTGGCTCGTGAGGAGCAACCCTTTCGCCGCGCACCTTCAGCTACCCCAACTCTCCTTCGTCAACAGAACCAGGTGACACCTTCCAAGTTCATTTAGCTGGGAGCGCCCCTCGAGCTGCATCATTCCCAGGCCGCGTGGGTTCGTCCCTATGGCATGTATCCCTTTCATGTCTTTAGCTTACCCTGTTGGGAGCGCCCCTTGGGCTGCATCATTCCTAAGCCGCTCGGGCCTGACCCGGTGGCACGTATCTCTCATGCACCTACTTAAGCTTGCTACTATCGTGTTTTATCTACCTATGATTACTACTTGTTCGATCGCCACCCATCATGGGACCGCGCGCCGGCCGACTTTCTTCAGGACCCTTCATGTGAGTAAGTTAAGCATGGCGTCTGTGCTTGGGTCCGTCCCTGCAGCGTCGATAAATCCAACTGCTGAGCTCTGTCTGGCGGGTCGGCCCCGTTTACGTCACCTCCTGGGGTTGTTGGTGCTTAGCTTTCTCACGCGATAACCTCAGGAGATTCGTTCGGTGCAGGTTGTCTAACCACCTCGCAGGACCAGCACAATGAACAAGAATCAAGACCAGGCGCACCCCGCCTTGAGGTAGGGCCTCGTGAGTCCCGCGCTGGCTCACGAGTGCCCAGATACACCTCGTCTAGCCCTGTTGTGCAAGCCACGTGTCAGGGCGGGGTTGTACATGCCCCGAGGGCTCTCCGCAAAGGGAGCCCCCCTCCCACGCACAAGTGGAAGCACCATGCTCTGCCCTGGCCATCGACACTTCCGAGGAGCAGCTATACCCATGCACAAGCAGAAGCACTATGCTCCGCGCTGGTGATAAACAACTGAGGGCGGCTTCACGGTCGTACCAACCTCAGGGAGCCCAGAGCTCAACGTCCAGCCTCACCGCAACGCCCCCCTCGGGAGAGCCACGCGAGGGGGCTGGGCACGGGGGCTGCGCTCGGGTCACGCCCAAGCGCACGCCACCCAACCAGGTCCCCCGGACCTAGTCGTGCACGCCCCTCCCTAGTCGAGCCTCGGCGAGGACAAAGGTATAGAGATTGTTTGCGCGTCAAGGGGGGCTCCTGAGCATCGTGACTCAGGAGCCTAAATGGTCACGTAGCCCCTCACTCCTTGGTCCATCCTGGTCTCAGGTCGGCCCAATGGCGGTTGAGGTATGCGCGGGGCCGGGCTCTGTCGACGTAGAACATCAACCTATCCTCGCGCACTCTCCATGTAAGTTGTTTGCACGTCAAGGGGGACTCCTGAGCATCGCGACTCAGGAGCCTAACTAGTCATGTAGCCCCTCACTCCTTGGTCCGTCCTAGTTTCTGGTTGGCCCAATGGCGGTTGAGGTATGCGCGGGGCCGGGGTCTACCGATGCAGAACACAAAGCAAATAGGAAGAAAATCGCAAAGTCTTGAAGAAAATATTACGAGGCATATTGTTCTCACAATATCAAATGAAAGTTTAACGCCTCCACGAGGCCTGATGCATATTGCAGGAACGAAGCAGGAAAGCAGCCGCAGATCACCCCAGGACACTGCCATCGCCTGCAGACGGTGCTCCTCCCTTGGTAGCGTCGCCTTCACCCGCATCGCCAGCCGCATGATCGGTGGCATCGCCGGTCAAGGGCGCGAGGACGAAGCCACAGAACTTCTTTAGCAGGGCCTCCACGTGACCTTTCATGGCTGCAGCGGCGGCAGCACAATGGTCATCAGCTACAGGCTCCAGCAGCTCGTCGAGACGAGCATTGGGGTCGCGAAGGTACAGGTGGCTAAAGACACGCGTCAGCGCAGCTGAAGAAAGGACATGAGCCTTTGCCTCAGCCATGGTACCGATGCCCTCCATGACTTCTTCAAGCGCCTTCACCAAGTGGGGAAGCAGCTGAGCAGGGCCATCCTCGTCGGTGGTCAGCGGCTTCTCCAGGCCCTTCTCGTACAGCGACTTCAACGCCACGCTGGACCTCTTCTTAAGAAGCGAGAAGGCCACGCGGTCCTCAGCCAAGACCTTCGCCTTGGCGTCGAGCTCGGCCTCCCTCGCCTTCGCCTTCTGCTCCAGCCCCTCCAGTCGACTTGCTCCGCGGCCTTTGTCAGCTCCCCCAGCTCGGTGTCGCGACCCTTGATGGCGTCCTCACGAGCCTTCATCTCCTCCACCCTCACTTCGCAGTCGCATGCTTCTTTTGCGCGCTCGTCGCGCAACCTCTTCAACTCACCTTCTAGCTCTCGGCAGCAGTCGCAGGCGGCCTCGGCGCCCTTCAGCACCACCTCACGGTCGGCTGCAGCTTTGGCGGCGGTCTGCTTCTCTTTCTTGGAGGAGCCGCGGCCTGGCTCAGTGACGCTCGAGCTGCCGAGTCGGAGTGAAGCCAGCCCGAGGCCAGCTCCAGGCGCCCGACCACTAGGAGCGGGTCCGCGCCTAGGAGGTCTTCCCGCAGCTTAGCCATCCCCGAGAAGACGCACTCCAAGGCTGCGGAAGGAACAGAAGAATTTGGGGCCAGAGGCGCAGAAGGAGGAGCCGACGTCGTTACCAGAGCCTGGGAGATCAAGGGCTTCGGAGCCCTTGGGACCTCATCAGCAGAGCCGGGCGCCGGCACTTCCGGAGCCAGCAGGGCCATGGGGGCTGATTCATCCTGTTGATGCCCCTCTTGGCCTCGTGAGGGCGACCAGACTGGGGAGGTGCGGGTGCCGTCGCCTCTCTTCTACGCAGAGGGGGGCACGACCACGACATCCCCCTTCCTCTTCTTCCCTGAAGACGCCGGCCTGATCAACCAAAGGCGAATGTCAGAAAATAGCAAGTACAAGCAGGAACAAGACGAAGCTCGAAGCACTTACTGATCCACCGCGACATAGCCCACCTTCCGCTTGGTGACCTTGAAACCTGAAAGCATCGGGGCCTGAGGAGTGGGCACACGGGCTCCGGGAGCGGTAGACGGTGCAGCGGAAGGGCCGGAGCCGGCCCCTGGCGATACCGCGTCAGAGGCAGCATCTCGAGAAACCAGCGACGATCTACCCTTTGTCGGGACAAAGGGCTGCTCCCTCACCTCCTGGCAGGCGTCGACCTCGGCGTCGTCTGGTAGGGCACGGAGGATGTCGGCCTTGCTCAGGGGGGAGTTCTCCCCCATCCCCTCGGAGATCTCCTCCGAGTCCTCCTCCTCTTCCTCCCCGCGGGACTCATCAGAAGACACCTCCACCGGCTTCAGCGTTGCAGAGGCCCCAGCGAGCGCCGCGGCACCAGCCCGCGCGCGTCAAAGGTCGGCTTGGAGGCAACGAATTGCTCCCAGTCCTTGCGATGGAACAAAGGCGCTCGGCGGGTACTCTTGGTTATCCCCAACCAAGAGGCGCAGAACTGCAGACAGCTCATCATCAGGCAAGGCTGCCGGGCTTAGACGAACCTTGTCTTCTTCACCTCCGAGCCTCCACAAAGGGTGGGCACACGCCTAAAGTGGAGCAACGCAGCGTCAAGAACTCCTTCAGGAGCATGGCCCCCGTCACCTTGGCCGCCTTCGCATTGCCCGGCTTCAGGTCGACCTTCATCTGCTCCAACACCAACGACGCCCGCTCGTCGGCGAGCTCTACACGAGACCACCCCTTGTCAGACTGGGGCGCCTCCGTCTGCAGTTCCAAGCGTGGATTGGCGCACTTGGCATTCATCATGACCCATTTGGCCCTTATGTTGTCAACCCTCTTCCCGGTGTTCAAGATCGAGTTGGCCTGGCCGGCCGCGATGAAGTTGGCGCACCCAGAGATATGGCCGCCGGAAAGGCGGAGAAAGAAGAAGTGGCACAGTAGTGCCACGGATGGCATCACGCCTAGGTACGCCTCGCAATAGTAGGCGAAGATAGACAAGAGAAGAATGGAGTTGGGATGGAGATGCAGTGTGTCGGTGTCAAAACCGGCGGATCTCAGGTAGGGGGTCCCGAACTGTGCGTCTAAGGCGGATGGTAACAGGAGGCAGGGGACATGATGTTTACCCAGGTTCGGGCCCTCTTGATGGAGGTAATGCCCTACGTCCTGCTTGATTGTCCTTGATGATATGAGTATTACAAGAGTTGATCTACCATGAGATCGTAGAGGCTAAACCATAGAAGTTAGCCTATGGTATGATTGTCTGTTGTCCTACGGACTAAAACCTCCGGTTTATATAGACACCAGAGGGGGCTAGGGTCACACTGAGTCGGTTACAAGGGAGGATATCTACATATCCGTATTGCCAAGCTTGCCTTCCACGCCAAGGAGAGTCCCATCCGGACACGGGACGAAGTCTTCCATCTTGCATCTTCATAGTCCAACAGTCCGGCCAAAGGATATAGTCCGGCTGTCCGAAGACCCCCTAATCCAGGACTCCATCAGTAGCCCCCGAACCAGGCTTCAATGACGATGAGTCCGTTGTGCATATTGTCTTTGGCATTGCAAGGCGGGTTCTTCTCCAAATTCTGAATACCTGCTGAGTAGTGTCCGGCTCCCCATAAATGTTGCACTTCTTGGCTTCTGTGCCCAATAAGGGCTATCTTCCACGTGTCGACCGAATGCGAGGAGCCAGGGAATTTTTACATTCGCCACCCTAGCCGTGTAAATAGGCTATCTATTAAAGGGACGGGGATTCTTAGATCCAAACCACACCATCCTCCCACGGCGAGTATCCATCGGTGCGCGCTCGAAAAAATCCATTCCAACATGGCCGACCACCGCAGCTCCTCCTCCCGCTCCCATAGCCCTAAGCCCGGTGACTGGGAAAAGTGTTCTGTCCCGCACAGCCAATTAGTAGAGTTGCAGACCCAGGGATTTCTCCCTCCAGCATATATGGTCCCCGTTCGAGCCGGGCTCGCCACCTATAATGGCGGGGAGCAAACGGAGAGCTTCCCCAATCCCTCCAAGGGGGAGCGGGTATGCCTCGTCCCTTTATTTACTAAGGGGACTTGGATTTCCAATCCATCCGTTCCTCCACGGGCTCATGGAGTTTTATGGCCTCCAGTTGCATAATTTCACCCCTGCTTCCATATTACACATCGCTGGTTATGTTTCCCTTTGCGAGCTGTTTCCGGGCTGCGAGGCTCATTTCGAGCTGTGGAAGAGGCTATTCTGCCTAGTGCCCCGTACACAGAAGGGGTCGCTATATCAAGTGGGCGGAGCCAAAATATGGCGCATCGCCGGGACCGGATACCTGTCCGGTACCCCAAAGAAGACGTCCGAAGACTGGCCTTCGGAGTGGTTTTACATGGAGGACGTCCCCCTTCCAGATCCTGTTCGGAGGGGTCTTCCCGAGTTCCACAATGCCCCTCTGAAGAAACGCCGAAGCTGGCACCCACGGAGCCCCCAGGAGGAAGATAACGGAGAAGTCCTTTACCTGATGGACCGGATTAAACTGCTGGCTCAATCAGGATTGACAATAATCGAGGTTATGTCAATACGCATAATGCGGGGGGTGCAGCTGTCGGCGTTCTGGGAATGGGGGTCCCCAGACTTGCCTGCCTGCGGCCTGCGACATGGCTCTAGTGGGGGCCCAGCGCGGCCCATCTTCATCAGCTCAAGCTCAAGACCCTCGCAAGGGGCCAGGCCTCGCGGGGGGACGACTGAGAGTTTCCTCTGAGGCAGCCTCATCAGGCAGGCTCGCGAGGAGGCGGAGAGATCAAGGCAGGGGTACCTCGCGAGGAACCCGTGACGCAAGCCATGACGATCGAGACCAGGCGGGCGCCGGCCTGCGCAGTGCCCTTGTTTCCCCTTTGGTGCAAAGGGGGCAAGCACAGGCCAAGGCATCGGGCAAAGGTTACCATTCCAGTGCAACAAGACCAAGACCAACAGAGCGGCAGGACGGAGGTCACCGTGGAGCCCAAGACGGTGTCATCACCAGTACTTTCGGCAACCGAAGACCACCTTTGGTCAGGATAACTTGTATTGTATGTTCCCCTTCAAAATGGCCAATTGTTGGCGCCCTTCCCGCTCATTATTTGGGGAGAGGCCCAGGGCCTCTATAAATAGAGCTAGCCACCACAGAGTAGGGAGGCGGCGAGAGATCTGGTAGAACCCTAGCAAAGAGAGAAAGAGGCGACTGAACTCACCCTAGCAGTTCATCGCACCAGCTCAAGAACACCTCTCGCGAGGCTGTTCTTCCCTTGTACTGTTCATCAGCAGCCCCCGAGGCAATCCACCACACCACACACTGGAGTAGGGTATTACACCACAACGGTGGCCCGAACCAGTATAAACCTCGTGTCCCTTGTGTTGTTCGTTGTTTCCAGCTTAGATCACGCGAGGAGATTGGGCGTAGATCGGTAGGGGAGAAATCTCCGCGCGCACCCCAGTGTTCGAACCTCAAGGGTCTGCCGGAACTCGAAATCCGACATTTGGCGCGCTAGGTAGGGGTGCGCTGGAATCTTTCTTCCATTGTTCGCGTGTGATCTTCCGTCATGTCCATGGCTGACGCTCGTCGGGCTCGCGCCGAGCGTCGGGCTGCTCTAGCCACCCGCGTCGCCCAGACGGCGCCCGTCGGCGGACGTCCTCGTTTTTCCCCATCGCCTGCCGCCAACGCCGCCACCGGCCCGGCGGGGAACGAGCAGCAGGCCTCCTCCCAGCATCCTTCGGTGCGGCGGGAGGGCCGCACCGCCACACCGTCGCTGACTCCAGCCACTTCGTCGTCCCACGCCCGTCGCGCCCCCACGGACGTGCACGCCGCGCTGCTCCTGGCAAGAGAGCTCTTGCACTACCGCCACGTCGACGACCTCTACAAGGACTGGCTCACCCGCATCACCGAGCTCGTCAGCGCCGCAGGGGGCTCCCCCTTGCCGTCCCTCTCGCTGCCTCGCCCTCCATTCCGCGCAGGAGGCGGGGATCAGGAGGCGCCTCCACCACCTCCTCCCCAAGAAGGCGCCCTGGCTCCAAGGCACGCAGCCCCAGGGCGAGACCCTCCGCGTCCGGCGCCTGCGCGGCAAGAAAGGAGCTGCCAAGAGATCCCTCGTCCCTAAGAAGGTGCTCGCGCGCTCCCAGCGTCGGCGCGCCAAGGTCGCGTCCCTGCACCTCCACGCCAAGACCCCGCGCTGCTCCAAGCGGCGGCACGCGGTAATCCCCAGGAACAAGCCCAGCACGAGCAAAAGGCACCGGTGGCCACGGCAGGCTGCCGTGCCCTCACCCCTGAGCTACGCGGCGTTGCATGGCCAGGCAAATTCGAGCTTGACCTGCCTCCTCGCTACGATGGCATGGCGGACCCCGCGGAATTCCTACATCTCTACGAGCTGTGCATCGAAGTCGCCAACAAAGACGAAAGGGTCATGGCGAACTGGTTTCCCATGACACTCAAGGACGGGGCCCGCACCTGGCTCCTGAACTTGGCTCCTGGCATGATCTCCTCCTGGGACGAGATGCGCACTCGCTTCATCGCCAACTTCCAGGGCACTCGCGACCGGCCCCCGGCCGTGAGCGATCTGCGCTGCATCAAGCAGCGGCAAGGGGAAACCCTGCAGAAATACATCCAGCGATTCAACAATGCTCACCTGAAGATCCCCAAGGTGACTGAAGAAGCCATCATCTCGGCCTTCTCTGATGGCGTACACGACATCAAGATGAAGGAGGAGCTAGCAATCCATGAAGACCTCTGCACATCCTCGGAGTTGTTCAACTTGGCGACCAAGTGCGCCAGGGATGAGGAAGGGTGCCTTTCCCTCCTTGAACTCCCGGTTGCCGACCCAGAAGAGAAGAAGCCCAAGGCCAAGGACGTGAAGCGCAAGGGGGCTGACGTGCTTGAAGTGGAGCCAGACACCAAGCGAGGCAGGGATCAGCCTGAGTCATCCAAGGGCAGCTGGTACTGCGTGTACCACGACCTCCACACCCACAACACCAACGAATGTCAAGGGCTCAGGGCCGTGAGAGATGGACGTGTCGGCCGACGCCCCGAGCGCAACGACAGGGGCTATGGCCGAGGAGGAGGAAGAGGTGGCGGACGATGGGAAGACCATGGCCCTCACCAAGGGTGGCGTGACCGACCTCGCGAGGATCACTGGCAGGACCAACCTCGCGAGGGAGGCTGGAGAGGTCAGCCTCGTGAGGATCGCCCGCACGGCAACGCAGGCCTTCCTCCTCTGCTGCCACCGCCAAGGAGGAACGAAGACCAACATCAAGACGAGGGAGCTGGGGGCTTCCAGGAGCCGCGCGCAATCGCTTGCATCTTGGGTGGCACACAGGCCCCAGCCTCACAGCGCATCTTCAAGCAGTTTGCTCGCAAGGTGAATGCAGTCCTCCCCAAGCTCGAGGCCACGCGCCCTCTCGGGTGGTCTGCGTGCGCTATCACGTTCAGCTCAGCGGATCACCTCAAGTGCGCGGCAACGGCCGGAGTCCTCCCGATGCTTTGCTCCCCAGTCATCAGCAACGTGCGGGTCACCAGGACCCTCATTAACGGCGGAGCAGGACTCAACGTCCTATCCGTCGAGACGTTCGACAATCTCCAAGTGCCGTACGATCAGCTCCAGCCGACCAAGCCCTTCTCAGGAGTCAATGATGGTTCCACTATTCCGATAGGGCAGGTTCGCCTTCCAGTCACCTTCGGGCAGCACAACAACTACCGCACCGAGCTCATCGACTTCGACGTCGCCCACATCCGTCTGCCATACAACGCCATCCTCGGTACCCAACCCTGGCCAAGTTCATGGCAGTGACTCACCATGGATACAATGTCCTCAAGATGCCAGGAAGCGATGGAATCATCACCGTACCCTGTGAAGAAAGGGACGCAGTGTGTTCACTCGAGCGTGCGTTCCAACCGCAGCAATCGAAGACCCGGACCACAGAAACGGAAGACTTCCCGAGGCGACCCCCAAGAAGAAGAAGGTTTCACCTGGCCTAAGCCATAAGGAGGCAGGCGCCTCCGGAGGTGTTGGGTCAGGATATGCGCCCAATCAGGGAGCGCCACCCTCTCTCGCATAGGAAGGCGCACCCGGCGCCCTCCTCAGGCAGGGCTCGGGGGCTCTTTCTTGCCACCAACCTTGCCGAGGTCGCGAGGGAGGCGCTCGCGCACCACTTGGAGGGGTGCTTCCAGGCACATTTCCCTCAGGAAGGTACAAGGCAAGGAAGACCAAACCCTCAGGAGTTCATCGCAAGCAACACTCAGGAGCTACAGGAGTCGAGAGTCATGCACGGCAGCCGCCGCTTGCCCGCCATGGCCCCACATCCAGGTGAGGATGGTGGGCTGCGCATCTGCATCGACGTGCCAGGGCTCAACCGAGCCGCGTCTCAAGAGCGCCTCTAGCCTTCACGCGTGGGGCGTTGCGAGGGTTCACCTCACAGCTACGTTCGCATGCCTTTCGGCCTGCCGAACGCGGTCGCCGCTCATCAGCGTCTGGTGAGGAGCATTCTGGAGGCTCAGGAGGTTAGGCATCGTGCGGTCCTGGCGGAGATGGAGATGGCCCTCGGAAACCCACCAGTGCCCCAGAGCCTCCCGAGGCTCCTGGGCCTGGGGGCGCATAAGGATCGACGTCTTCACCGTGCATCGCCCGCTTCTTCAACATCACCCCATCTTCAAACGGCACCAGGTGACATCTTTCTAAGTTCCGTTTTTAGCTGGGAGCGCCCACAGGGCCGCATCATTCCCAGGCCGCGTGGGTCCGTCCCTATGGCATGTATCTGTTTTGCTTATGCTCTTTACTTACCTTGTTGGGGGCGCCCCTCGGGCTACATCATCCCCGAGCCGCTCGGGCCTGGCCTAGCGGCGTTTGCTTTTCCTGTGTTTACTTAAAATGAATTTGCACTTTCGCGCTTAATTGTCACCTGCTGCTTATCACGGACTTCTCCGCCTTCATGCAAAGCGCTTGCACGTTAAAAGGGGGGTACCTGAGCATCGCGACACATGGGCTCCTGCTGGCTCTCCAGCCCTCACCCCCTGGCCTTGACCCACGGCATCGTGACCTGTCATACCAGCGGTGGCTGAGCTAGCTCGAGGGCCGGGACCTGAGGACGTAGAGCATTTGCATTCTAACCACCCTGCAGGAACACACCATTGATAAAGGCCTAGAGCCAGGCGCAACCTGCCTCGAGGTAGGGCCTCGTGAGTCCCGCGCTGGCTCACAAGTGCCCAGATACACCTCTCCTAGCCCTACCGTGCCGGCCACGTGTCAGGGAGGGGCTGTACATGCCCCGGGGGCTCCTCCCAGAGGGGAGCCCCCTCCCACGTACCAGTGGAAGTACCATGCTCCGCGCTGGCTGACGACACTACCGAGGAGCGGCTATGCCCGTACACATACGGAAGCGCTATGCTCCGCGCTGGTGATAAACAACTGAGGGCGGCCTGCGGCCGTACCAACCTCAGGGAGCCCAGAGCTCAGTGTCCGGCACCATCACAACGCCTCCCCTCGGGAGCGCCGCGCGAGGGGGCTAGACACGGGGGCTACGCCTGGGCCTCGCCCGAGCGCACGCCACCCAGCCAGGTCCCTCGGACCTGGTCGTCACGCGCCCTTCCCCGAGCGGAGCCAAGGTATGGAAACCCGTTTGAACGTCAAGGGGGACTCCTGAGCATCGCGACTCAGGAGCCTAACTTGCACCGTAGCCCCTCACTCCTTAGTCCCGTCCTGGTTTCCGGTCGGGGCTAACGCTGGGTGAGGTATGCGTGGGGCCGGGCCTTGCCGACGCAGAATGATCAATCCACTCCTCGTTCCCCCCTTTCCCACTTGTTGCTTGTGCGTCAAGGGGGACTCCTGAGCATCATGACTCAGGAGCCTAACTTTCCACGTAGCCCCTCACTCCTTAGTCCTGTCCTGGTTTCCGGTCGGGGCTAACGCTGGGTGAGGTACGCACGGGGCTGGGCCCTACCGACGTAGAGCGCGAGCAAGTAGGGGAGAAAAATGCAAATTCCAGGAAATTCAAAGCAAATATTACAAGCCATAGATTGTTTCACAACGCCAAACACAAGTTTAAACGCCTCCGCGAGGCATGGTGCATGTTGCAGGAATAAAAGCAGGACAGAAGCCGCGAAGGGATCACTCTCCAGTGGCGCCGCCTCCTGGGGCCGCGGAGCTGGCGGCACCGCACCCGGGCAAGATGCTAAAGGCGCGGGAACCTCCCTAGCAAAGCTTCGGCTCGGCCTTTCACGGCCTCAGCGGCAGTGGCAGCAAGGTCGCCGCTCACGGGCTCCAGCAGGCTATCGAGGTCGACATTGGGGTCGCGCAGGTAGACGTGGCGGAGGACACGTTCACCATCGCCAGCGCCGCAAGGCCCTCGGGAGCTTCCGCGGGCACCAGCCCATCACCATTAAAGGTGGGCATGGCGTTCACCACCTGCTCCCAGTCGTCATGAAGGAACAGGGGGATGAGGGCGCCCACCGGCTTCGCCACGTCTCCCCCAACCAAGGAATGGAGGGCCGCGACCAGATTCTCATCGGTCAGGGCCTTAGAGCTCAGGCGCAAGGCGGCGTCCGCTTCCCCAAGCCTCCACAACGGGAGCGAGTGCTCCTAGAGTGGAGCCACCCGGTGCTCCAAGAACTCCCTCAGGAGTGTGGCTCCAGTCAGCTTCGCCGTCCCCAAGTTGCTCGGCCTCAGGTCTGCGTTCATCCTCTTCAGCACCGCCCTCGCGCGGGGGCCGACGAGCTCCGCGTGGGACCACGCGTCGATAGCCTTGGGCTGCCCCGTAGGCAACACAAGACGGGGGTGGAGGCGCCCGACGTCCACCATGACCCACTTGCTCCGGAAGCCTTCAATTCTCTTCCCAGGCTTCGAGATGGCATTGGAATTGGAGTATGGGATGAAGCTCGCACATGCGGAGACATGGCCACCAGAAACCCGGAGGGAAAAATAGTGGCGCAATAAAGCCATCGAGGGCTTTACCCCGACATGAGCCTCACAGTAGTAAGCAAAAATCGCCAGGAGAAGAACAGAGTTGGGGTGGAGATGCAGAGCCTGCAAGTTGTACTGGCAGAGAACAACAAATAAGAACTCAGAGAAAGGAGGCACCAGACCGGTGACGATGGCGCTCACAAAGAGCGGATAGAAGGTGCTCCCCCTGCCTTCAGGCTGGTCGGAGCCGGCCTTGAGCACAGTCGCCCCCTTGCTGCCATGCACCACCGTCATCAGGCGCGTGAGGGCGAGGTTCTTCTCCAGCAGGTTCGGGGATTCCAGGGGCGGCGAGTATCAGGCCTCGGTCGGGGACTTGCGAGGCGCCATGGCGTGCCGGGCGAGAAGGATTGAGACAGATCTGGAGGCTTTCGGAAGCAAGAAGAAGGAGAGCAAGAAAGGGGATCTGGAGCGAGGCGAATGAGAACAAAACAAGTAAGTCTGGCCCGGGCACCTCTTTTGTCAGATGGACAGTTGCCGAGGCGTCGTGGGGAAGCGCAGACGCCCACGTCCAATCAATCACCACGCGGCACCCAAGGCCGCAGGCTGTTAGGGCCCGCGGCGCTTCGTGCTTGCCCCTTCGCTTTCCTGCTAGGCCAAGCCCGGGCGTGCCTTGGGCCCGGGGGCTACTGTCGGCGTTCTGGGAAAGGGGGTCCCCAGACTTGCCTTCCTGCGGCCTGCGACGTGGCTCAAGTGGGGGCCCAACGCGGCCCATCTTCATCAGCTCAAGCTCAAGACCCTCGCGAGGCGCCAAGCCTCCGGGGGGACGACCAAGAGCTTCCTCTGAGGCAGCCTCATCAGGCAGGCTCGCGAGGAGGCGGAGAGATCAAGGCAGGGGTACCTCGCGAGGAACCCGTGACGCAAGCCATGATGATCGAGACCAAGCGGGCGCCGGCCTGCGCAGTGTCCTTGTTTCCCCTTTGGTGCAAAGGGGGCAAGCATAGGCCAAGGCATCGGGCAAAGGTTACCATTCCGGTGCAACAAGACCAAGACCAACAGAGCGGCAGGACGGGGGTCACCGTGGAGCCCAAGACGGTGTCATCACCAGTACTTTCGGCAGCCGAAGACCACCTTTGGTCAGGATAACTTGTACTATATGTTCCCCTTCAAAATGGCCAATTGTTGGCGCCCTTTCCGCTCATTATTTGGGGAGAGGCCCAGGGCCTCTATAAATAGAGCTAGCCACCACAAAGTAGGGAGGCGGCGAGAGATCTGGTAGAACCCTAGCAAAGAGAGAAAGAGGCGACTGAACTCACCCTAGCAGTTCATCGCACCAGCTCAAGAACACCTCTCGCGAGGCTGTTCTTCCCTTGTACTGTTCATCAGCAGCCCCCGAGGCAATCCACCACACCACACACTGGAGTAGGGTATTACACCACAACGGTGGCCCGAACCAGTATAAACCTCGTGTCCCTTGTGTTGTTCGTAGTTTCCAGCTTAGATAACACGAGGATATTGGGCATAGATCGGTAGGGGAGAGATCACCGCGCGCACCCAAGTGTTCGAACCTCAAGGGTCTGCCAGAACCCGAAATCCGACAGCAGCCACTTCAATATCGAGGGCACCCCCTATGGTGCTTTAACGGGGAAGATGATGCCACTCGTTGCGAGCGTAAGGGACCGGACTCGGCTGCTGCTTTAGCAAAAATTCTGTCCGAGTTGTTCAAGGGAGAGGAAGAGGAGTTCATCCGTATTAAGCCACGGGATGGATTATCCATGTACAACCCTCCAAGTTGGGTGAGTTGTCACTCTTTACTCCCGACCTTCCCGCATTCTTCATCGTAAATACTCACCTTGCCGTTTCATGGCAGGAACTGCGAAAAGCTGTAAGGGAGGTCAACAGCCCGCATCCACAGCCGGAGGACCCTGACCGGGCCCTTGATCCCGGACTTGAAGAGGATCCGGACATATTTGTGGAGCTGATAGACAGGAAGTTCTATCAATTGAGCTGCGATGACGCCATGGTGGCCATCATAGCCGACTATCCTGGGCTACTCCCTGCATCGCAGGTAAGGGAAAACGGAGTCCCAACTTCCGAGAAGGATCCCCTTTTATGCACTTCACCTACCGTACACACATGGTGTTTTACAGGGAAGGCCTTCGGGACGCCATGCCGAACCCGCAGTGACTCGCCAACAAGGGGCACCGAAGCCGGGTAGGCCAAAAAGGAAGGCGGTCAGGACTGAGACGCCGGTGCAGAGGTATGATACAAAATCTCGCTCCGTGGTTGTCGTCTTTCTTTAAAATATAATGACGTCCATGTTTCCTAATAGGAAAAACACTCGGCGAACTATACCCGGAGAGGCTGCCGATCACGCCTCCACCAGTCGGGCTCTAGGGCCGGACATAGAGGCGGAAGCTAACATGGGGCGGACGCCGGATGCTCCTCCTACGGAGGATGCGGACAGAATATCCGCTACAAATTCCGAAGTGGAGAGCGCCATGAATCACAGGCGTCGTCGGGTCGTACTCCATGACGCTTGTTTCTCCCAAGAGGCGTTCGATGCCTTCAACTCAGGAGACACGTACATCCATGCTGCTCAAAATGGTCTTGCCAGAGCCACGGACCAGTATGTAAAGGATATACGAGTAGGAAAATCTGACGATTATATATATCAGTAGCCCCTGAGACTTGAAACAGTTGACACAACTGATTTACGGATCATTAATTGTGCAGGTTCTTACAGAGAAGAATACCCAATTGTCTCAAGAGCTGGAAGAGTGCAAAGCCCAGCTACAGGCCGCGGTGGCCGCGTTGAAGGAGTCCGAGAAGGCCCCTTTGGTAACAGTTTCTTCCGTTGCAAAGAGTTACAGGTACCAGATAGTGTGTGACATGCATGCAAATCTAACAGTAGATGTTGCAGATGACCCCGGAGTGAATCCGGAGGCCGTGCCGGGGGATGCACAACGTGCTAATCGACAGCTAAATGCTGGCGAGCGCATGCTTACGTGGGTCAAGCAGGAGAAAAATAATCTCTAGGACGCCAATATCCGGCTAGGCGTGGAACTGAAAGACGTCCGAGCCCAGCTTGCGGACTCCGTGAAGGAGAATAAGCGGCTTCGACGCGGCATTTTTAGTAAGTGCTTGAACGAACTTTTGAAGGAGTTCGGCGAAGAAGCCGGCTAACAGAGTTATGTCTGCAGGTATGCTGACGGGTCGTCCTGCAGAGGAGATGCCTGGGTCTGCGGGTGATCTTCTACCAGAGCTCTCACAACTACACGAACAAGTTCGGCAGGTGATGTAGGGTATTGCCCAAGCCTTGTGGCCATCCGCGTCCCCGCCAAGAGGCATGGGGGAGCTTATAGACTAGCTCAAGGGAGTGCGGCGGGCGTCCGATTATGGAAGATATCAGCCTGCCGACAAGGTGCAAGGGAAGCCTGGGCTATGGTGAAGACGCGATATACCAAAGCTGACCCAAACCACATGGCCGAGGTCGGACCTGTGGGGCCTGATGGGAAAGAGATTCCCGTCAGTTTGGTGTATGACCAAGTAGAATTAGCCTCAAAGTATTCCCAACAGGATTGTAGGCTAGACAGCCTGTTGGATGGTATAGAAGAAGAATTTAATCAGTCTTAGTGATTGTGTACTTCAAGTGACATATATAATGTCCCTAGCCGGATTGTAAATCATTTGTCATGGCGGACCTTTTCGCCTCAACCTCTGGACCCGATAGTCCAGAGTGTATCCGAATACCCACTCGGTTATGGAAAAACGGGGTATGCATGGAAACCAGGCGTAGGGGTCATAAGTGCTTGAACAGACAAGTACCCAACTAGCTATGTTATATTACATGGATAGTAAGAAACATCTTCCAGGGAGAATAGTTCCGTTAAGGGTTCCTTTTCCTAGGTACGCATGCCCTAATGTGCATGTCTGAACTGCGAAAAGAGACGCGGGCTATAAACATCTAGGGGCATGTGTCAAATTAAATAAAAGTCATCTTTTGTTCATCGACTGAATATTCCCTTAAGAACGCTAGCTTTCGGCTTCACCCAGTCTGAGGTACACATCCGGCTGACCCGGCAGTAACAATCGCAGAGGTGCTCCCCTTATACCCTAGCCAAATTAACGAGAACGTAGGGCATAAATACAAGAGCCAGGCAACCCAGCTTGGCCAAAACTTAAGTCATATCGGTGCATATAATGGCGAAAAAAGGTACATGCGGAAGAATAACACATGTGTGGGGCATAAAGCCCAGAAAAATAGTTATATTAAGCTTCTGTATAAGAAGCCCCCAGGTATAATGAGCGCGGTTAGCGCATCAAGATTGTGTAACCAAGACACAAGTTTAGCCTTTTAAGGCCTTGAGGAGAATAAAAAGAGAGAAAGAGAGAGAAGACAGATAATTGATATGCAAAAAATTGACGGAGGTAAGGAGACGAACATAGAGTCTGGCACTAGGCGTAGAATCTTCGGAGTCTGGCTGCGTTCCATGGGTTTGGCTCGAGTCGATTGTCTGATGCATCCCACAGACGGTACACTCCACCGGTCAGAACCTGGTCAATAATGGAGGGACCTTCCCATTTGGGCTTGAGCTTGTTCTTTTTCTTCTCCGGCAGGCGTAGAACTAGTTCGCCAATGTTATAGGTTTTGGCCCGTACTTCTCTGCTTTGGTACCTTCGAGCCTGTTGCTGACAGAATGCGAAACGGGCTTTTGCCACGTCGCGCTCCTCCTCCAGGGCGTCCAAACTGTCCTGCCGATCGAGCTCGGCCTCTTTTTCTTCATACATGCGCACTCGAGGTGAGTCATGAATTATGTCGCAAGGCAGAACCGCCTCTGCGCCGTACACCATAAAAAACAGTGTGTATCCAGTAGTGTTGTTCGGCGTGGTCCGCAGCCCCCGTAGTATGGAGTCGAGCTCCTCTACCCAGTGCGTGTTTGATTCCTCTAATGATCGCACTAATCTGGGTGTGATGCCGCTCATGATAAGACCATTTGCTCGCTCGACTTGACCGTTAGTTTGCGGGTGATAGACAGAAGCATAATCGAGCTTGATGCCCATGTTGCTGCACCAAAGTTTTACCTCATCGGCTGTAAAGTTCGTGCCGTTGTCAGTTATGATGCTGTGGGGGATGCCATAACGGTGTACAACCCCAGATATGAAGTCTATCACCGGTCCGGATTCAGCCGTTTTGACAGGTTTGGCTTCTATCCATTTGGTGAATTTATCCACCATGACCAGTAAGTATTTTTTCTTATGGGTTCCCCCTTTAAGGGGTCCAACCATATCAAGCCCCCAGACCGCAAAGGGCCAAGTAATGGGGATTGTTTGGAGAGCGGTAGGCGGCATATGGCTTTGGTTTGCAAAAAGCTGGCAACCGGCGCGATGTTGGACCAGATGTTGTGCATCTGCTCGGGCCGTCGGCCAATAGAAACATGTACGGAAGGCCTTGCTTACAAGGGCCCGGGCTGCGGCGTGATGGTCGCCGAGTCCAGCATGGATTTCTGCCAAAAGCTTCTGCCCTTCTTCTTCGGAGATGCACCTTTGAAGGACTCCGGTAGTGCTTTTCTTATAAAGCTCTCCCTCGTGGAAATTGTAGGCTTTAGATCGCCGCACTATGCAGCGTGCCTCATTTTGGTCCTCGGGTAGTTCCTGTCTGGTTAGGTAGGCTAGGAATGGTTCTGTCCACGGGGCGATGACGGCCATTATCACGTGGGCTGAAGATGTTATTTCGATGGTAGAGGCTCCGATTGTGTCAGAGTGTTCGGTATCTGATGATGTGGCCGGGTCCGGACTATTGCTACCGGTGTCCCCTTCCCATACCATGGATGGCTTAAACAGTTTTTCCAAGAAGATGTTAGGTGGGACAAGATCGCGCTTAGCACCGATACGGGCGAGGATATCCGCCGCTTGATTGTTTTCCCGAGCCACATGGTGGAATCCAAGCCCCTCGAACCGAGCTGACATTTTGAGGACGGCGTTGCGATATGTCGCCATTTTCGGATCCTTGGCATCGAAGTCTCCATTTATTTGAGATATTGCGAGGTTCGAGTCCCCACGCACCTCCAGGCGTTGAATGCCCATGGAAGCTGCCATCCGGAGACCATGTAATAGGGCATCGTATTCAGCTGCGTTGTTGGAGTCTGTATATAGTATTTGGAGTACGTATTGGACTGTATCTCCGATGGGGGATGTCAGCATGATGCCAGCCCCCAGACCAGCCAGCATTTTAGAGCCGTCAAAGTGCATGATCCAATTGGAGTATGCGCCGTACTCTTTAGGGAGTTCGGCTTATGTCCATTCAGCGACGAAATCAGCCAGTACTTGCGACTTAATGGCTCGTCGTGGTCTATATGTTATGTCGAACGGGAGGAGCTCGATAGCCCATTTGGCAATCCGGCCCGTGGCATCGCGGTTGTTTATTATGTCATTGAGTGGTACTTCTGAGGCCACCGTGATTAAACACTCTTGAAAGTAGTGTCATAATTTCCGGGATGCCATAAATACCGCGTATGCTATCTTTTGATAATGTGGGTACCGTGATTTGCATGGAGTGAGGACAGTGGACACATAATAGACCGGCTTTTGAAGTGGGAATTTATGTCCATCCGTATCTCGTTCGACGACGAGCACTACGCTTACAACTTGGTGAGTTGCCGCTATATATAACAACATTGGTTCGCTGACATTTGGCGCGGCCAAGATTGGGTTGGTGGCCAGGATGGCTTTTATTTCTTCCAATCCGGCCGTGGTTGTGTCCGTCCACTCGAAGTATTCGGTGCGCCGAAGAAGGTGATAAAGGGGGAGTGCCTTTTCTCCTAATCGGGAGATAAAGCGGCTTAAGGCCGCCACGCCTCCAGTTAACTTCTAGATTTGCTTGAGGTTGGTTGGAATAGCCAACTGCGACAGAGCTCGGATTTTAGCCGGATTTGCTTCAATTCCTCTACTGGAGACGATAAAGCCCAGGAGCTTTTCGGTGGGTACGCCGAAAACGCATTTTTCCGGATTGAGCTTAATGTTGTGTGTTCGGAGATTGTCAAACGTGAGCTGATACGTCTCCAACGTATCTATAATTTTTTATTGCTCCATGCTATATTATCTACTATTTTGGACAATATTGGGCTTTATTATCCACTTTTATATTATTTTTGGGACTAACCTATTAACCGGAGGCCCAGCCCAGAATTGTTGTTTTTTTGCCTATTTCAGTATTTCGAAGAAAAGGAATATCAAACGGAGTCGAAACGGAATGAAACCAACTGGCGAAGTTATTTTTGGAAGGAAAGCTACCGGAAAAACTTGGAGTGCACGACAGGAAAGGAACGAGGGAGCCACGAGGCAGGGGGGCGCGCCCACCCCCCTAGGGCACGCCCTCCACCCTCGTGGGCCCCTCGTGGCTCCCCTGACGTATCTCTTTCACCCATATATACCCACGTACCCTAAAACTATCGAGGAGCACAATAGATCGGGGGTTCCGCCGCCAGAAGCCTTCGTAGCCACCGAAAGCCAATCTAAACCCATTCCGGCACCCTGCCGGAGGGGGCAACCCCTCTCCGGTGGCCATCTTCATCATCCCGGCGCTCTCCATGACGAGGAGGGAGTAGTTCTCCCTCGGGGCTGAGGGTATGTACCAGTAGCTATGTGTTTGATCTCTATCTCTCTCTCATGTTCTTGAGGTGGTACAATCTTGATGTATCGCGAGCTTTGCTATTATATTTGGATCCTATGATGTTTCATCCCCCCTCTACTCTCTTGTAATGGATTGAGTTTCCCCTTTGAAGTTATCTTATCGGATTGAGTCTTTAAAGATTTGAGAACACTTGATGTATGTCTTGCCGTGCGTATCTGTGGTGACAATGGGATATCACGTGATTCACTTGATGTATGTTTTGGTGACCAACTTGCGGGTTCCGCCCATGAACCTATGCATAGGGGTTGGCACACGTTTTCGTCGTGATTCTCTGGTAGAAACTTTGGGGCACTCTTTGAGGTTCTATGTGTTGGTTGAATAGATGAATCTGAGATTGTGTGACGCATGTCATATAATCATACCCACAGATACTTGAGGTGACATTGGAGTATCTAGGTGACATTAGGGTTTTGGTTGATTTGTTTCTCAAGGTGTTATTCTAGTACGAACTCTGGGGCTGTTTGTGACGCCTATAGGAATAGCCCAACGGATTGATTGGAAAGAATAACTTTGAGGTGGTTTCGTACCCTACCATAATCTCTTCGTTTGTTCTCCGCTATTAGTGACTTTGGAGTGACTCTTTGTTGCATGTCGAGGGATAGTTATGTGATCCAATTATGATATTATTGTTGAGAGGACTTGCACTAGTGAAAGTATGCACCCTAGGCCTTGTTTCCTATCATTGCAATACCGTTTACGCTCACTTTTATCATTAGTTACCTTGCTGTTTTTATAATTTCAGATTACAAAAACCTTTATATACTATCCATATACCACTTGTATCACCATCTCTTCGCCAAACTAGTGCACCTATACAATTTACCATTGTATTGGGTGTGTTGGGGACACAAGAGACTCTTTGTTATTTGGTTGCAGGGTTGCTTGAGAGAGACCATCTTCATCCTACGCCTCCTACGGATTGATAAACCTTAGGTCATCCACTTGAGGGAAATTTTCTACTGTCCTACAAACCTCTGCACTTGGAGGCCCAACAACGTCTACAAGAAGAAGGTTGTGTAGTAGACATCATGAGCCTCAAGTCGTCTATTAAGGAGTCGACGTGTCTAGTTTTAACGACCACATCGTCTACGTATGCCTCCACTGTTTTGCCGATCTGCTTTTCCATACATGTCTGAATCATGCGATGATACATTGCGCTGGCGTTTTTGAGCCCAAATGGCATTGTGTTAAAATAGAAGGGGACATATGGAGTGATAAATGTCGTTGTGGCTTGATCGGACTCCGCCATCTTAATTTGGTGGTAACCGGAGTATGCGTCGAGGAAGCACAATGAGTCATGTCCTGCAGTAGCATCGATAATTTGATCGATGCGGGGGAGGGGGAAGGGATCCTTTGGGCAAGCCTTATTGAGGTCCTTGAAGTCGACCCATAGGCGCCAGGATTTGTCCTTCTTTGGTACCATCACCAGGTTTGCTAGCCAGTCCGGATGCTTTATTTCTCTAATGAATCCGGCCTCCAGTAACTTGGCTAGCTCCTCTCCCATGGCTTGTCGCTTAGGTTCAGAGAAACGCCGAAGAGTCTGCTTGACCGGCTTGAATCCTTTTAGAATGTTAAGGCTATGCTCGGCTAGCCTGCGTGGGACTCCTGGCATATCTGAAGGATGCCAGGTGAATATGTCCCAATTCTCACGCAGGAACTCCCATAGTGCGGCGTCTATAGCGGGGTTTAACTGTGCCCCGATGGATGCTGTTTTTGAAGGGTCCGTTGGATGGACTTGGAATTTGACTATTTCATCTGCTGGTTTGAAAGAAGTGGACTTGGATCTTTTGTCTAGTATCATGTCGTCCCTGTCCACTGTGGAGCGTAGCGCAGTTAATTCCTCCACCACAAGGGCTTCGGATAATGCCTCGAGGGCCAGTGCGGCTGTTTTGTTCTCGGCGCGGAGTGCTATGTCCGGGTCACTAGCTAGAGTGATGATCCCATTGGGCCCGGGCATTTTGAGCTTCATGTATCTGTAATGGGGTATGGCTTGGAAGATTGTGAATGCCTCCCGTCCTAGAAGGGCGTGGTATCCGCTACTGAACGGGGCCACTTGGAATGTAATTTCTTCGGACCTGTAATTCTCCAGAGTGCCGAATACCACATCTAGTGTGATTTTCCCAGTGCAACGTGCCTCCCGACTAGGGATGATTCCTCGGAAGGTCATGCTGCTTTGCTCGATACGGTTTATGTCTATTTCCATTTTTTGAAGAGTTTCCTCATAAATGAGGTTTAATCCGTTGCCGCCGTCCATGAGCACTTTAGTGAGCCGAAAGCATTCCACAATTGGACTAAGGACCAAGGCGGCTGGTGCTCGAGCTGTTCGGAATTTAGGTTCGTCACTGGCATTGAAGGTGATAGCCATGTCGCTCCATGGATTTATTGCTGCCACATGGCAGACTTCGGCAAGGCTGCAGAGTGCTCGCTTACGCCTATTATTTGAGGCGAAGGTCTCGAAGACTGTCAATACTGTATTGTTATCCACAGGATGGTGCTCTGAGGTGTTTTGGATGAGGAGATCCTCACCGCTCTTGGCTACCTGCCAGAGTACCCAACATGCTCTAAGGCTGTGTGTTGGTATGGTATCCGTTGTACTATGAATTTTGCAGGGCCCGTTAAGCCATCCCTCCAATACAGTTCCACGCCCTGTAGTGGGCTTTTGCTTCTTTGTAATTGAGTCGGGCGACTTATGAGAGTGCACCCTTTTAGTTCGGACTGGGGGTGTTGTCAGAGCCGGATTATCCCAAAATTTTGTTTGGGTTTTCCAGGCGCTTTCCATCGCACAATACTTCCGTACTATGGCCGCCAAGTCAGTGAAGTGTGCCATGTCACGGCGACTTATGGCATTGAGGATTCCCTTGTCCGTGCAATTGTTGCAAAAGAACGAAATTGCGTCTTCCTCGCGATAGTCCTTGACCTTGTTCATTACAAGGAGGAATCTGGGCCAATAGTGATGTACTATCTCTTGGGGCTCTTGCCTAATGTGGGAAAGATCGTTTGTATCTGGGTGGGTGGGTGGATTTAAGTCCATACCTTGAACCAATCTGAGACCCCGGGGCGGGGGAGTTTCCGATCTTGGAAGTTCGGGCTCCGGGATGTTGCCCCGCAGGTTCGGCATGCAGCCTGATTCTAGGTTCAGGGTTAGGGCGATGTCCTCCCGTGGGCGGATATCCGGCTCGGAGAGCTCGGGAATCCGTACATAGTTGGTCCTCAGGATAGAGGGAGAATCGCCGCATTGCTCCTCCACCACCACTATCTGATGGGTGACCGGCGGAGAGTTAATCTCCCTTTGGTCGGGTTTAAGCCCAATCCGATCGTAGTCCGTAGCGACTCCCAGAGCAGTGATGCGATCCAAGAGCTCGTTCAAAGAGGAGAGCTCCATTGGATCCATCTGCTCGGTGAATTTTGAGCCGATGTGGAGTCTATTTTCGATGACCCAAGAAGTCATCATCGGCGCAGCGGCCGAGCGGGCAGTCATGACAAAACCGCTTAGTCGGAGAGTTTGGCCTACAGCCAGGGCTCCCCCAGAGGTGATGTTGTCCTTGACAACGAGACGAGCCATCCCTCCTTATGATGATGACACAGTGGAACTCTCAATGAAAGCACCAATGTCGGAGTCAAAACCGGGGGATCTCGGGTAGGGGGTCCCGAACTGTGCGTCTAAGGCAGATGGTAACAGGAGGCAGGGGACACGATGTTTACCCAGGTTCGGGCCCTCTTGATGGAGGTAATACCCTATGTACTGCTTGATTGTTCTTGATGATATGAGTACTACAAGAGTTGATCTACCACGAGATCGTAGAGGCTAAACCCTAGAAGTTAGCCTATGGTATGATTGTCTGTTGTCCTACGGACTAAACCCTCCGGTTTATATAGACACCGGAGGGGGCTAGGGTTACACAGAGTCGGTTACAAGGGAGGAGATCTACATATCTGTATTTCCAAGCTTGCCTTCCACGCTAAGGAGAGTCCCATCGGAACACGGGACGAAGTCTTCAATCTTGCATCTTCATAGTCCAACAGTCCGGCCAAAGGATATAGTCCAGCTATCCGGAGACCCCCTAATCCAGGACTCCTTCACAGTGCCTGCAGCCCGAAGTGGTCAAGGACCTCGAAAAAGAAATCAGAAAAGGGGGGAACCAACCCGGCGGCGATGCTGCTCGTGAAGAAAGGGAAGAAGGTGCTTCCTTCAGGCTCCGGCTCGTCGAAGGCAAGCCGGAGCTCCGTCTTCCCCCTCTTGTTGCTCTCCCCCACCGTCAGCAAGCGCGTGGCGGCAAGGTTCTTCTCTGTGACGTTGGGCGCATCGAGGGCCGGCTCGAACCAAGCCGGCGCCGAGGAGGACTTGACCTTGCGCGGTGCCATTGGTCGCATATGCGGAGCAAGGTCGGAGCAGATCTGGAGGTTTCGGCAGCAAGGAGCGAGAAAGGGGATTTGGAACAAGGCAAGGAAGAAGCAATGAAGGCAAGCACTATTTGCGCCAGCCTTTTTGTCAAGTTGGGTAGTTGCCGAGGCAGCGTGGAGAAGCAGAGACGCCCACGCCCAATCAACTGCCATGCGTCAACCGAGGCCGCATGCTTTTGGGGCCCGCGGCGCTCCGCGCTTAACCTTTGGCTTCACCTCGAAGCCAAGCCCGGGCGCGCCTTGGGCCCGGGGGCTACTGTCGGCGTTCTGGGAACAGGGGTCCCCAAACTTGCCTGCCTGCGGCCCATGGCGTGGCTGTGCTGACAGGTATGTACGGCCCATCTTCATCGACAAGGAACCAATACCCTCGTGAGAGGCCAAGCCTCGTGAGGCGGACGACGCAAGACCTGTGATACGTTTCCAACGTATCTATAATTTTTGGTTGCTCCATGCTATATTATCTATTGTTTTGGACATTATTGGGCTTTATTATCCACTTTTATATTATTTTTGGGACTAACCTATTAACCGGAGGCCCAGCCCAGAATTGTTGTTTTTTGCCTGCTTTAGGGTTTCGAAGAAAAGGAATATCAAATGGAGTCCAAACGGAATGAAACCTTCGGGAACGTGATTTTCTCAACAAACAAGACCCAAGAGGCTTGGACCATATGTCAAGACACAAAAGAGGAGGCCACGAGGTAGGGGGCGTGCCTACCCCCCCCCCCAGGCACGCCCTCCACCCTCGTGGGCCCCCTGTTGCTCCACCGACGTACTCCTTCCTCTTATATATACCTACATACCCCCAAACGATCAGATACGGAGCCAAAAACCTAATTCCACCGCCGCAACTTTCTGTATCCACGAGATCCCATCTTGGGGCCTGTTCCAAAGCTCCGCCGGAGGGGGCATCGATCACGGAGGGCTTCTACATCAACACCATAGCCTCTTCGATGAAGTGTGAGTAGTTTACCTCAGACCTTCGGGTCCATAGTTATTAGCTAGATGGCTTCTTCTCTCTTTTTGGATCTCAATACAATGTTCTCCCCCTCTCTTGTGGAGAACTATTCGATGTAATGTTCTTTTTGCGGTGTGTTTGTTGAGACCGATGAATTATGGGTTTATGATCAAGTCTATCTATGAATAATATTTGAATCTTCTCTGAATTCTTTTATGTATGATTGCTTATCTTTGCAAGTCTCTTCGAATTATCAGTTTGGTTTGGCCTACTAGATTGATCTTTCTTGCAATGGGAGAAGTGCTTAGCTTTGGGTTCAATCTTGCGGTGTCCTTTCCCAGTGACAGTAGGGGCAGCATGGCACGTATTGTATTGTTGCCATCGAGGATAACAAGATGGGGTTTTCATCATATTGCATGAGTCTATCCCTCTACATCATGTCATCTTGCTTAAGGCGTTACTCTGTTTTTAACTTAATACTCTAGATGTATGCTGGATAGCGGTCGATGAGTGGAGTAATAGTAGTAGATGCAGGCAGGAGTCGGTCTACTTGTCTTGGACGTGATGCTTATATACATGATCATACCTAGATATTCTCATAACTATGCTCAATTCTGTCAATTGCTCAACAGTAATTTGTTCACCTACCGTAGAATACTTATGCTCTCGAGAGAAGCCACTAGTGAAACCTATGGCCCTTGGGTCTATCTTTATCATATTAATCTCCTACTACTTAGTTATTTCCTTTGCTTTTTACTTTGCCTTTATTTTACTTTGCATCTTTATCACAAAAATACAAAAAATATTATCTTATCATATCCATCAGATCTCACTCTCGTACGTGGCCATGTAGGGATTGACAACCCCTATTCACATTGGTTACGAGGATTTATTTGTTTTGTGTAGGTACGAGGGACTCGCGCGTAGCCTCCTACTGGATTGATACCTTGGTTCTCAAAAAATGAGGGAAATACTTACGCTACTTTGCTGCATCATCCCTTCCTCTTCGGGGAAAACCAACGCAGTGCTCAAGAGGTAGCAACCTCCTCAGGAGCGGCCTCGCCAGGCAGGCTCACGAGGGGTGGAGAGATCAAGGCAAGGCAAACCTCGCGAGGTCCTCGTGATGTGAGCCATGACGATTAAGACCAGGCGGGCGCCAGCGTGCGCAGGGTCCTTGCTTCCTCTTTTGTGCTAAGGGGGCAAGCACATGCGCGGAGTACCGAGGCATCAAGCAAAGGTTTCCATATCGGTGCAACGAGACCAAGACCCGCAGGACTGCAAGACGGAGGTCACCAAGGAGCCCACGACGGCGTCACCACCAGAGTCTTTTGCAGGCGAAGACTACTTTTGTCAGGATAGCTTGTACTAGTTGTCCCCTTTCAAATTGGCCGTTATTGGCTCCCTTCCCGCTCGATATTTGGGGAGAGGACCCGGGCCTCTATAAATAGAGCTAGCCACCACCGTAGCTAAGGACCCCGGGGCCGACCCGGATCCAGGAAGGGAAAACTTTGTTTTTGCCACTCTAGTTTTTGCCAGCTTTGCTTATGCCACTCTAGAATTTGACATCTCACTTTTGCCACTTTTAGCTTTTGACAATACATCACAAATGCCATTTCATGGCAAAAACGATAATTTTTCATTTCACTTTTGCCACTCTTAGCTTTTGACATGTATCACAATTGCCACTCTAAAATTTTTACTTTTGCCAAGGAATGGCAAAAGTGATATATTGTCAAAAGCTAAGAGTGGCAAAAGTGAAATGTCAAATTCTAGAGTGGCATAAGTAAAGTTGGCAAAAACTAGAGTGGCAAAAACAAAGTTTTCCCATCCAGGAACCACACAAGTTCACCAAGAACAAGAACACCTCAACCTCAGGAGGTTGTTCTTTCCCCTGTACTGTTCATCATCAGCCCAATAGGCAATCCACCACCACCACACTGGAGTAGGGTATTACACCACAACGGTGGCCCGAACTAGTATAAATCTTGTGCCTTTGCGTTGCTAGTTCGTCGAGTTCGTCCATAAGATCTTAGAGAGCTAGGGTGTGGATCGGTAGGGGGAAAACCTTCGCGTGCACCCCAGTGTTCAAACCTCAAGGGTTTGCCGAAACCCGAAATCCGACAAAACTAACCTGGACTAACGCTGTTTTCAGCAGAATTGCCATGGTGTTATTTTTGTGCAGAAATAAAAGTTCTTGGAATGACCTGAAAATCAACGAAGAATATTTTTGGAATTAATAAAAAATACTGCCAAAAGAATCAACACTAGGGGGTCCACACCCTGTCCACGAGGGTGCAGGGCGCACCCCCTGCCTCGTGGGCCCCCTGAGGCTCCACCGACGTCAACTCCAACTCTATATATTCACGTTCGGGGAGAAAAAAATCAGAGAGAAGGATTCATCGCGTTTTACGATACGGAGCCGCCACCAAGCCCTAATCTCTCTCGGGAGGGCTGATCTAGAGTCCGTTCGGGGCTCCGGAGAGGGGAATCCATCACCATCGTCATCATCAACCTTCCTCCATCACCAATTTCATGATGCTCACCACCATCCTTGAGTAATTCCATCGTAGGCTTGCTGGACGGTGATGGGTTGGATGAGATTTATCATGTAGTCGAGTTAGTTTTGTTAGGGTTTGATCCCTAGTATCCATTATGTTCTGAGATTGATGTTGCTATGACTTTCCTATGCTTAATGCTTGTCACTAGGGCCCGAGTGCCATGATTTCAGATCTGAACCTATTATGTTTTCATGAATATATGTGAGTTCTTGATCCTATTTTACAAGTTAATAGTCACCTACTATGTGTTATGATCCGGTAACCCCGAAGTGACAATAATCGGGACCACTCCCGGTGATGACTACATTTTGAGGAGTTCATGTATTCACTAAGTGTTAATGCTTTGGTCCGGTACTCAATTAAAAGGAGGCCTTAATATCCCTTAGTTTCCAATAGGACCCCGCTGCCACAAGAGGGTAGGACAAAAGATGTCATGTAAGTTCTTTTCCATAAGCACGTATGACTATATTCGGAATACATGCCTACATTACATTGATAAACTGGAGCTAGTTCCGTGTCACCCTATGTTATAACAGTTGCATGAGGAATCGCATCCGACATAATTATCCATCATTGATCCATTTCTTATGGGCTTTTCACATATTGATCTTTGCTTAGTTACTTTTCCGTTGCCACTGTTACGATTACTACAAAAACTACTACTATTACTTTTGCCACCATTACCGCTACTTCCATATTACTTTGCTACTAAATACTTTGCTGCAGATATTAAGTCTTTCAGGTGCGGTTGAATTTACAACTCAACTGTTAATACTTGAGAATATTCTTTGGCTCCCCTTGTGTCGAATCAATAAATTTGGGTTGAATACTCTACCCTCAAAAAAGGTTGTGATCCCCTATACATGTGGTTATCACGCATTAAATGTGCCACTCAACGTCACATCGCAGCTTGCCCGCTAGCTGTTTTGCCAGCTTTGCATCTGCTCACTCGACACGTCGCAGGACGGGTGTCACTTGTAGGCGTTTTCTGCAGGAAATGGCTACCAAGTGGTGGATAGCAGCCACTTAGTCAACTTGGAGCTTGACACCGCACTGATCGATGACTTGGGTCGTGATGAGGTGGTGCGGTGGGTTGGTTCCGTCTCCGCGAGTCCCGGTAGGCCTGCCAGGACGCTTGGAGAGCTTGCTTCCGGGGTAAATCCCGTCCTCGCCGGGCTCGCCTGCCCGGCAAGGGAGGCTTATTCCTTGGCAGTATCTTTCTTCCTTGGCTTAGTCTTGGTCCTCTTGAGCTGCACGTTGGTTCCTTGAAGATCTGATCTCTTTGTGCTTTGGTCTGACCTTGGTGCTGCAATCTTGCTCTCGTGCCTACGTCTTCGTTCTCCGTGCACGAGTCAGGGGAAAATATATACCCCTGTTTGTTTTCCCCGACATAAGCCCCCGGTCCTGAGCCATACGTGTCGCGTGGCACATTGGGTTAGGCCCCAAACAGTGCACGGACATGTGGTAGGAGAAGGCCGCTTACGATGGTTTTCCATGATGACTAGTCAATCCAACATCCACTTCGCACAATTAGTACGAGTTGTGGGGTCGTGGGACTATTGCAGTTAAGGTAAAACTGTAACTTTCTGAAGCGTCGCGCCCCCGCTCCACGCCATTTCCCCCTTAGATGGGGAAACGCGGAGCGGCACGATTCACTTGCCGCCTGCCCTACCATTCCATCATATTCCTCCGCAAGCCAAACAACTGCCCCTCCTTTCTCTCCCTCAACTGCCGCCGCCCCTCTCGCCAGATTCCTTCTTCCATTCACATTGTCGCTCACGGAGATGGGGAAGAAACCTGCGGTAAAGGGGAAGCAGACGGCCGCAGCGAAGGAAGTGGTTGCCGAAGGGAGCAAGAGAGCGGCGAAGTTGGACAAGAAGCAGAGTGGACACGTCGTCTTCCTTCCGTCGAATCTGGATGGCTCGGTCCTTCAAGCAAGGTACAGGTACCTGTGGGGGAGGGAAGACCCGAAAGGGCATGGAGCGCCCAAGGTTTTTGTGGAGGGGAAAGAGGACCCACCCGATTCGTATCATTTCTTCTGCGCCTATTTCATCTGTGGCCTTTGTCCCCCTTTCTCTGAATTCCTTGAAGCGATCATGACTATTTATGGATTCCACCTTCTCGACTTCACGCCGAATGCAATGGCGACCATGGCCATTTTTGCTCATTTGTGCAAAAAAATTGTCGGAGTTTCTCCCAATGTAGATCTATTTAGGCATTGCTTTGTCCTGCAGGTGGAGAACAAAGGTCACCGCTCCGGGAACATCTACTGGATGCCGTGGGTGGCGAGGAAGATCTGAGATTATATCCCCGGCAAGCAGCGCGAGAGGTGGGATGAGTGGAGAGGGGACTGGTGCTGGATCCAGGATGAGGAAGCTCCGGAGTTCTGCGAAGCCCGGACGGTGTGTGTTGAGCGCAGGAAGGAATGGAGCGCATTCAACCTCTCCAACGATAGGTTGCGCCCGGCAATAAATGGGATTACTCGCTTGAAGGCTGCCGAACTAACCATCGAGCACATGGGGCAGATTTTCTCCTTCACCACATCTTGCCACTACACAAAAGGGACAGACCAGTCTGGTTGTATGGCGATGCTGGGGATAGGATGAGGTTGCCTAGTTATGCGACCAACTGTTTGGCCGCTTTGAGTTGTTCAAACTCCCGGCAACCGTTATCCCCCTGAACGTCAATTCTGCCCGAGATCAGATTCTAAAGTGGATGCCAGATTGCAATGCCCATGGAGTGGCCGGTGACTGGCGGCTGCCCACCCTCGATGAAGAACTCGGGTGGTCCAGTGCCTTGGTGGAGAAGGCCACCAAGGTTGAGATTGGTATGTACAAGCGCACCTCCTCCGTGGAGGTATCATATATCAGGAAGAGGATTGAGGAGGACAAGGCTGCCCATATCACGGAGATGGCAAGGGCCGCCAAGGCGAGGAAGGGAAAAGGGAAAGCTGAGGATGAAGGCTCCTCTCGAGGTGGCAGTGAGGTGCAGGCCATGGAAGAGGTTGCCGAAGAGAATCATGTCGGGGATGGGACTGCCGGGCTTGATGCCCTTGCCGCCGCGGCAGCAGAGCTCCAAGAGGAGGAGGAAATTGGTGAGGTGGTGGAGCTCAAGGTGGAGTGGCTCGCAGCTAGACCCCAAGCCCCCAAGCCAATTCGGGATCAGTGTCCTCACAGACGTGCTGCTAACCAGGGCATGGTGGCCTCAAACCCAACGCCTGCTATTAAGAAGGTGAAGAAGACCACCACCAAAACCACCAAGACGGAAGTGGCATGCCGGCAGTCTCCTCGCCTTGCCGGATCAAGGCTTCCCCCGCCAAGCAATCAGTGAACGAGGAAGTTGACTCCAGTCCTCACTCTGGCTTGAGTTCTTCATAGAGCTCATCTTCCTCGGAGCCCCAGCGCCTCAGCTCGTGTCAGAGCTGCCAGAGAGTTCTGCCCCTCCACCTCAGAAGAGAGGTAGGGCGCCCTCGCCTCCCATGGAGTTCAACTTGAACTCCCTGCTCATTGAGGAAGAGTAAGAAAAGTTTCCCTTCTTGTAAATGGCTTCAGTATACTTGATTATCTTTGCTGACTGACCTCTTGTTTTCCTATTGATGGTAGGGAGGTGGAGGAGGACACAGAAACCCTCATCCACCGGCCACAGAAGAGGCTCCGGCGCGTCGGGTGGCCGAAGACTGCGGAGAGCCCGGCCTTGGCGGAGAGCAACACAGAGGACCCCGTGCCGAGCCCCCGGACCAGCCCCGGCCTAGAAGTGGGGGGCCAGCCTCTTCCACCGGAGGCGATGGGGACCCTCCTCGGATGAGACCGCACAGAGTGCTGCTGTGACTGCCACAGCAAGGGGTGGAGTCCATAGCCCGGCAACCGATGCTACCGGGGAAACCGAGGCCCCTGCCCTGCAGACCTCTCTAGGTACTTAACTCCCGTTTTTTTTCTTTCTTGTTCATATCACCTCTCCTTATATTCCACTAATCTGGAACTCCTATCTCTTCATCATTCGCCCATTCGCTTCCCTGCAGTCCCCCAGGCTGAAGAGCCAGAGATGCTAGAAGAGGTGGCTGACATAGGGAAAGCTGTTGCGGATGAGGCCGCCAAGATCGCTACCGCGGAGGAGCAAGACCTTGTTACCGAGCATGCTCAAGATTCCTTGGCAGTGGTGGATCATTCTTTGAAGAATGTCCCGGGGGAGGAAGTGGTGGTTGAGGGGAAAATTCCTCTCCATACCATGGATCCCCTTCCCTCATCTGGGATCATTGTGGGGACCTCGCCGCCCCTCTCAAATCAGCTGGCACTGGTGCTGGCGCAGTCTGGGACTGGAGCCCCTGGCCCATCTACGATGATGGGCGCGGAGCTCGAGGAAGAGCTTCAACGCATCCTGGCATCGCTGCACCAGGGGGTGGAGAGGCAGATGATTCAGTTGCCGTCGCAATGGACTTGTCTTTTCTGGAGTCCATGGCGATGGGTGTCAAAGAAATGCAGGCCCGACACGACCAGAAGTGGCAGGTGCTCAAGGAACGGCGTGAGTTCGCCAGCAGGGTGGTCCAGAAGCTGAAGGACAAATGCTCGGAGCTGCGCGGATGGCACGACAAGCAGTTCAAGGTACTCATGAGGCAGCAAGAGACGCTCCTGATGATGAGGGAAGATGGCATGGCCCGCGAAACGCGTCTGGTGGACCGCGAAGCACTCCTGGACGCCAGGGAGCAAGAGATCTCTCTCCAGCAGGAGAAGCTCGAAGCCACCCTTCGCGCCAAGGATGACAATCTAGAGGCTCTTGCATGGCAGCGTACCAAGGAGTTGGAAGACAAGCATAGAGTTGCCCTAGACGCCCTCGCCACTAACTCTGCCACCCAATTGAAGAAGCTCACTGAAGACCTGGCTGCCGCATCTGCTGCCAAGACTAACCTAGACCAGCGGGTCGCTAAACTGACTAAGGACCTTGCCGGGAGCACCAAGGAGGTGGAGGCCCTCAAAGAAGAAGCACGGAAGGCAGACGTTCTCCTAACCGACACGCAGTCGCAGCTCTCCTCCAAAGTCTAGAGCCTTGAGATCGCCAACGGCACCATCACGGATCTGAAGGCCAGGATCGACACCTTGGAAATCTTGGCAGAGTCCATCGAAGCCCGTCAACAGTTGCTGACCAAAGATCTAGACACTACCAAGCGCCTCCAGAAAGATGCAGAAGACCGGCTGGTGAGTCAATCCGAATAGGTCAATCTTTGGATCAGGAGCCTGATTGACATCGCCATGTGCCTTGCTGGCCAGACTATAGTGATGGGCATGGATGGGCCACCTTTCTCGATCAACATGCATCAGGTTCCTAGCGCCAAGTTGGGAGTCTTCTTCAACGAGCTAATCGACAAGCTGAAGGTTCACAAAGAGGGGAGGGCCAAGCGCTTCGAGATCGAGTCCCAGAAGCTCGCCCACGACGCCCTCCTCATGGTCCTGAGCAACATCGCCTATCGCCATCCAAATCTTGGCCTCGACGATGGTTTCAGCAAGCCGCCGACAGGTGCCGATGTCACAGCTGCCAAGGAGAAAGCCGCCCCTCGGGCCGCCAAGGTCCTCCACATCCCAACGGCTTCACGCAGTCGTCAGACCAAGTGATGAACCATTGTTGCTCTCATGCTATCCTGTAACAAGACATGGCATTTGCTTTGTGTTTAGGTATTGTACTGTTTTATGCTTGTGTGGAACTGATGTCCTCTGTTGAACCCCAAATGCGAGTTTATCCCTTTGAGCTTATACGCTTGTGTTCATACGATTAGTCCCTATGTATGTTTTGGATGCTTGCCGGTATCATATTGTCGCGATTGTCGTAAGGGTCTGGCCCTTAACACTCATCGTGGTGTGGATGTGTCCCAGCAAGTTTTTACTAAGTAGCTCTCGACGCATCCTCTTGTTTCGTAAGCATGGCTCGAGACAGAACGACGGTGCAGACAAACAAACTAGCCAGGGTTCTATCACACGAGGGTTTTCATACTACGAACACTTACTAAAGCCAAGGGATAAACGATCGCAAAAATCTAAGATGCATCAATAAGAAATGATAGCGTGAACTTAGCTTTTGTTCTCGCTCATCCTCATCCCTTCTAGCTGCGTGCATTTGGTGTGCCCGCGATGTCCGGAAGCATGGAAGCCAAACGAATGTCTCTCTGGTTCCTGACAGGGACCAACGCATGTCATGCGGGTCTGGCGGGCAGTGGGATGTGGTACCGGGCTCTTCCGGTCCATTTTCCTCTCCTCCACTCCTTCCAAACAACACGGCAATAGCCGTCGGATCACGCCAATGCGGATGGCCTTGCCGAAGCATACTTGTCGGGACATCAATCAATGGATTCATACCGGTGCTTTACTCAGGATTTCCCTAAGCAGGGTAAATGTTGAACGAGTATCGCATGATACTTATCGACATTGACAACTTCACGGGCAGAGCAACTCGATTGCCGAAGAGGGAGAGAGAGAGAGGAGGAGGAACCTCGCTCCTGCGCACCTCACCCCTTCTTTTCGATCGGCGCCCGAGCGGCGGTCGCGCTGCCCAGGTGTCACGACCGGTTTTCCAATAAAAATATTTATTGAGAAACCAATCTTTTGAGTCCAGTATGAGAAAAATTCTCCTTACCGGTAGACAAATTCTTGATACAATAAGCCAGTAGCATAAAATATATTACAGGGTCGAACTACGGTTGCTCAACCAAATTATTACAAGCACGCCAATAATTATACATAATGGCGGACATGACACAGTGGTGTGGAGGCATACTACTGACTCGAGGATAGGGCGGTGGTGGAAAAACACAGCGGGGAGAGAGATACAAGACTCTAAAACTGGCATCTCATCAAGCGTCGAGGTGAGGCTTGATGAATTTATTTGGTAGCGGAAGCGGATATGATACAGTGACCAAATCCAGGGTCGTACGAGACTGACTGGGATTCCTCTAGGCGTCGGACTCGCTATCAAAATCTTCATCCATGAGATCGCCTTCGTCAGCATCTGGCCAAATCAACAAGCCAGGTGAGTACTTTGAAAGTACTCGCAAGACAGTTCGGACGTAAGATATAACAAATGCATGCATGGATGCGTCGTGTTTAACTTTTAACAGTGGCACATTAATTCGTAAAAACAAGACAGGTAAAAAGGGAGTCGGCTGTAGTCCGCTTGAAAACCCAACAAAATAACTGTAAACCCAATCAGGGTCGGAAGCGACACCTCGATAGGAAGATAAATAAATAAATCACGCCGCAGTCGGGCGTCTAGGCGACACCACATAAAGGGCTTTAAAAGAAATGCCACAGTCGCCACATAAAGGGCTTTAAAAGAAAGGCCACAGTCGGGCGTCTGAGCGACGCCACATAAAGGGCTTTAAAAGAAAGGCCACAGTCGGGCGTCTGAGCGACGCCACATAAAGGGCTTTAAAAGAAATGCCATAGTCGGGCGTCTGAGCGACACCACATAAAGGGCTTTACAAGAAATGCCACAGTCGGGCGTCTGAGCGACGCCACATAAAGGGCTTTAAAAGAAATGCCACAGTCGGGCGTCTGAGCGACGCCACATAAAGGGCTTTTATTGAAAGTAAAATATAACAATGCCATAGTCGGACGTCTGAGCGACATCGCAGAAAGGGCTTTTATTGAAAGTAAAATATAACAATGCCACAGTCGGACGTCTGAGCGACATCGCAAAAAGGGCTTTTATAACAATGCCACAGTCGGACGTCTGAGCGACATCGCAGAAAGGGCTTTTAGTCACAAGTAAATAATACTCATAATAAACATTCAATTCATGAAAATAAACGGGTTAGTCCATCCACAGAAATAATCATTTAGCCGGACTTAGCACTCATGCGATTCACCGGAGTCTCTATCATCAAAACTGGCACTTGTCAGGATAAGATAATACTGAACTTGGACATGGAATAGATGATTCAAGGAATATATGACTCTGCAGAGTTTGTACAAAAATTTCCCACAGCCAACGGATTTCCGTAGTCACGAAGGACTAGTTCCGTTTACGGTATTTCGGAAGAAAACACAGCTAACCAGTACACACCCATCCTACCTCTCGATGCTAGGAATCACCCTAGACATCGTCCAAGAAAAACTTTTGAGACGGGGAGATCACAATCTCGAATAGCATGGGATCAAATTTATATACGGGCGCTCTAAGGGGTGCCCTCCTCTCGGTCCCAACCGGAAACACCCATGCCCCCTGACCGGATGACTGGCTTTAATCCAGGGCCATGGAACCATCATCACGGCCTCTCCTTTTTGGTGTGTACCAGGTAAGCGGTTTACAACTTACTACGCCATATTCCTTGCGGAAAACATGTGGTAGTACAGGGAAGGAAGAATGGAAGGAACTGGAATGATACGGGTTGACACTGAAGTCATATAGTCTGGCATAAGACTGGCATGCTACAACACTGCCATCTTACCCATCCTCATGCCAACACATGGCCATGCATACTCACATCCATCCACTTATGGATTTTCGAAACTCACTTGCCTCATGTTGCATGTAACATGACATTTATCGGTATACTCATCAACATGCCATGAAACTACTTAATGCAAACATGCCAAAACAATCATCATATCAAAAGTTCAAACATGCTTGCCTGGTTCAGAGTAGTCGGAGCTTAGCCCGGTGAAGTTTGCGGTCCCGTCACCTCCTTCGGTATCTAGGGTATAAAGAAAATATACGCGCTATCGTGAATACCGTGAGGTGCACAAAAATTATACCAAATATTTTTCAAATAAATATGATAAAAAACTAGACAAAAATCTGATGAGGACAGAAAAAGAATCACTCAAAAATTCCTTTCTGTTAAAAAGTTATAAGGGTTTTAACCCAAGGACCCATCTGTAATGAAACAGAAAGTTCCCAGGGGCTAGCTTATAAAAACAGAAAACGCTTCGGTAGCAACTACGCCAGCCCAGAGGGAAAGCGTATTTGGCAGAAGGCGTTTTCAGAAAACGCTTCGCTTAGAAAGGACAGAGAGGCTGACGGCGGGTCCCGCCCGTCAGGTTTGAATATTCAAATGGGGCGGCAGATTTCGCCGGTGCCCGAGAGCCGCGGTGGTCGCCGGCGGCGATCCACGGCGAGGCAGGGGGATCGGAGGGTACCTCCATGTTCAGGGCACCATTCCGCGTCGGTTGGTGGTGGTGGTGGTGGTGGTCGCCGGCGGGTACCACGTCGGCGGCGAGCCTTGCTCCGGCGGACGGCGGTTCGGGTGGTTGAGGGCCTCGTCGGAGAGAGCTGCGAAGGCCAAATTGATGCTGGTGTTAGCTTACTGGGTGCTAGAGGGGGCTATAGATGAGATTTTGGCGCCGGGGACGGCCTCAGCAGAGCGAATCGAGCTGGTGGCCGAGGCGGATCGGGGCGGCCGGAGTTGGGGAAGGAGACCTCCTCGAGGTCCTCCTAGTGGCCTGGCGGGGCGTTGGTGAGGTGCAGGGGTGGTGCGTGCTCGAGGGTGAGCTCGGGGTCCCCTTTTATAGGCGATCCGAGGCGGTGGCCGTGAACGGAGTTCCCCGGCGATGGATTACGGCGGTGCAGTGGTTGATCGGGAAGTTTAGGGGGTTGGCCATCAGCGTGGAGGTCCACTGGCTCCACTCCGACGCTCAACGGACTAGGATTAGAAGCTTAGGGCAGGTTTTGTCGGAACGGGACGGCGCGGGTCCGCCGGTGGCAGAGAGCGCGCCCAGCGCTTGTTGGGCCACGGCGACGGTGCAGCGGGGCTGCGCTGGCATGCGTGAGCCACGCGTAGGGCTAGGGAGCAAAGGGCGGCGCGGAACGGCGTTGCAAAGCTGGTGCTGCCACTGTTGGCCGCTACGGGAGGTTCGGCCGCCGCAAGACACGCCGGCGCGGGTGGCTCAGGGCGCCACCGACGCCAGGAAGACGCCAAGCGCGCGTGCGGGGTGCTGGCCAGGGAGAAGGGGCCGCGTGCAACGTGCCAGGGCGCACTGTGGCCGCGTGACCGAGTCTGACGAAGGAAAAACGACACTGAATTCTGAATTTTAACTGAAGATGAACAGAACAATGTATGCAAGGTGTTCGACAGAATGATCTAGGCATCTAGGGATTTTTCCTTGAGCTGAAACTTGGTGGGGTGGCCTCTCATTGCACCAGGAGGCTGCCTGAATTTTTGTGGAATTTTTGGAGAAGTGTGGATATGAATTTCATCAAATTTGTCAAATCTGGACCAAACTTGCAGAGAGTAAAATTTGAAATTTTTGAAAAGAAGAAGAGTGGATCAAGATGGTTCTAAGTTGTGGGTACTAAAGACAATCCAGGGGAGTTGGTTTGAGGTGAAAATTCAAAGAAAATGAGGTACTTGCTTTGAAAATCACTTAGGCTCAAAATAATTGGCAGAAATGATTTGGGAGATAAAATAATTGAATTAAAATCCAAAACTTGCTTGGACTTGTTGAGATAGAGAAATTAGATTGTTCAAAGGTGGAGGGAGGGATTTTGAGAAGCTTTACTATAGGAGACATGGTAAAACCATGGGAGTTTTCAAGATAAGAAAAACCTAAAAATTCATAGAGTTCCTTTTTATAAGAAAAGGAATAATTTCCAAAAATACATTTTGAGAAGGAAACCATCAGAGAAAGAGTTTTAAATGATCAAACACCATAATTTTGAAGAAGATATAAAAAAATCCTTGCCAATGAAGTTTTTAAGAGGAAGGTTTTCTGGAAAATTTTAAATGGCCTCTTTTCAAAAACCACAAAGTTTTTGCTAAAAACCAAATAAAAATTTTGGAGTGTCACAACACCTACCCCCTTAGGAAAAATCTCGTCCCCGAGATTTCAGCTGATCCTTAAATAAGTATGGATGTTCTGTCCGAAGAAAATCCTCTCTTTCCCAAGTTGCTTCACTTTCGGTGTGATTGCTCCACTGAACTCTGAAAAACTTGATGGTTTTCTATCAGGTTGTCCTTTCAGACTCCTCTAATATTTTTACTGGGCGTTCCCGATAAGTGAGGTCTGGCTGCACGTCAATGTTCTCATGGGATACTTGCTTCTCTGGTTTGCTTACGCACTTCCTTAATTGAGAGACATGGAACACGTCGTGAATGTCGGACAAGTCTTAGGGTAAGTCTAGCTGGTAGGCTACAGTGCCTCTTCGTGCCACTAGGCAGAATGGTCCAATGAATCTTGGTGCTAACTTCCCTTTAATCTTAAACCGTTGCAGTCCCCTCATAGGTGATACTCGTAGGTACACAAATTCACCGGGTTCAAAATTGACCCCACGATGTTTCTGATCGTAATAACTCTTCTGTCGGCTTTGAGCGGTCTTGAGTCGGTCCCTGATTAGCTCGACTTTTTCCTCGGCTTCTTTGAGCATGTCTGGGCCGAAGATACGGCTGTCTCCGGTCTCTGACCAATTTAGCGGGGTACGACACCTCCGTCCGTATAGGGCTTCAAAAGGTGCCATTCGCAGGCTGGCCTGGTAGCTGTTGTTGTATGCGAACTCGGCATATGGCAGACTTTCTTCCCAACTGGTTCCATAGGTGAGGACACATGCTCTCAGCATGTCTTCTAAAATTTGGTTTACGCGTTCAGTCTGTCCATCAGTCTGGGGATGGTAGGCTGTACTGAAGGCCAATTGAGTTCCTAGAGCCTGTTGTAAATGATCCCAGAATCTCGAGACAAATTGAGTGCCTCTGTCGGATATTATAGTCTTCGGGACTCCATGCAGACAAACTATACGGGAGAGATAAATCTTGGCAAGCTTCTGAGTGTTGTAGGTTGTCTTTACTGGAATGAAATGTGCCACCTTGGTTAATCTATCGGTGATGACCCATATGGCATCATTCCCGTGTCGTGACCGAGGTAGTCCGACAATAAAATCCATCCCTATTTCATCCCATTTCCACTCAGGTATTTTGTTTGGTTGTAGTAGTCCGGCTGGTTTTTGATGCTCAACTTTTATGCGTTGACAAGAATCGCAACATGCAACGAATGTGGCTATGTCCCTCTTCATACCGTGCCACCAAAATCTTTCCTGAATATCCTTATACATTTTGGTTCCTCCAGGGTGGATTGAATATGGAGTGGCGTGTGCTTCAGCTAGGATTTGCTGTCTGAGGTCCTCTATGTTTGGCACGCAGAGTCTGTCCCCGTACCGTAATATTCCATCATCGCCTATGACAAACTCCGAGGCCTTGCCCATACTCACCTTTCTTTTAATTCCTTCAATGTTGGGGTGACCAGGCTGAGCTTCTTTAATTCTCTCCACAAGGTCGGGCTTTATTTCCAAGTTTGATATGGTGCCTTCCGCGATCATTAACAAGTTGAGTTTGGCAAATTCTTGTTGGAATTCAGGTCTCAAGCTTTGCAGACTGTTTTCGTCGGAGCTGGGGTTCCGACTAAGAGCATTGGCCACTACATTTTCTTTCCCTGGATGATAGTGGATACCAACATCATAATCCTTTACCAATTCCAACCAGCGTCGTTGCCGTAAGTTTAGTTCTGGCTGTGTGAAAATATATTTGAGACTTTTATGGTCCGTGTATATTTCACATCGATTCCCAAGTAAGAAATGCCTCCATTCCTTAAGTGCATGAATGACTGCTGCCATTTCTAAGTCATGAGTGGGATAATTTTCCTCATGCTTGCGGAGTTGTCGTGAAGCGTATGCGACAACCTTGCCTTCTTGCATCAACACGCACCCGAGACCTTTTCGGGATGCGTCACAGTACACCTCAAAGTTTTTGTGTATGTCTGGCACAATTAATACCGGTGTTGTGGTTAATTTCCGTTTTAACTCTTGGAAACTTTTTTCGCAGGCTTCTGTCCATTCAAACTTCTTGTCCTTCTTGAGCAACTGCGCCATTGGCTTGGCTAGGGTGGAGAATCCTTCAATAAATCTGCGGTAATATCCTGCCACTCCCAAGAAACTTCGTACGTCCGTTACGCTGGCTGGTGCCTTCCAGTCAAGTATGGCCCTGACTTTCTCCGGGTCCATTGCGATACCGTCTTGGGTCAGCACGTGACCTAGAAAGCCTACTTGTCTTAGCCAAAATTCGCACTTGCTGAACTTGGCATACAATTGATGTTTCCTGAGTTCTCCTAGCACAATCCTGAGATGTTCTGCGTGCTCTTCTGGTGTTTTGGAGTATATCAGAATATCATCGATAAATACCACAACGAACTTGTCCATAAACTTCATAAATACTTTGTTCATGAGGTGAACAAAATACGCGGGGGCGTTTGTTAATCCAAAAGGCATAACTGTGAACTCATATAGTCCATATCTGGAGGTGAAGGCTGTTTTGGGGATATCTTCTGTTCGCACTTTTAATTGATGGTATCCTGACCTTAAGTCAATCTTTGAGAATACCTTGGCCTGAGCGAGCTGATCAAATAAATCATTTATTCGTGGCATCGGGTATTTGTTCTTGACTGTGACCATGTTAAGTGCTCGGTAGTCTATGCACAATCTTAGTGTTCCATCCTTCTTTTTGGCAAATAAAATTGGTGATCCCCAAGGTGAGGAGCTGGCTCGAATGTATCCCTTGTCCAGTAATTCCTTTATTTGTTTCTTCAACTCAATCAATTCGGATGGTGCCATTCTGTATGGTTTCTTGTATATGGGGGTGGTTCCTGGTGCTAGCTCAA